>NW_023665697.1:600000-830000 GCF_014743375.2 Drosophila subpulchrella | reverse complement strand
CCGCCTCTGCTCGCTTGCCGACGCGCTGCCCCGGCTTCGCTTGTCGCGCCTTGGACTCGCAGAGTTCGGCCTTGTGGGCTTAAGGAAGCGTCACAGTTCCCAGACTAGGGTGAACAAGCTTTGCTCTCCAGGCCAACGCCTTTCGAGGCAATACCTGTCCCTGGCTCTGTCCCGGACGGTCCCGCCAGGTGCTTGCTCAGATAGCGCTGACAGTCAAGGCTGCCGCCAGGAAGCTGCCTAGCAGTTCACTTTGCTTTACGCCTAGCGCAGACGAACGTTCCACCCGGCTTCACCCTAATGCTTGAGGTCCGCGACGCTCCTGCGCTCCCCAATGAGCTCCGCGCGGCGATGGTAACGTGGCTGCCGGAGATGTCTGCTAGCGTCGCTGACGAAGTCCTCTGCACTGTCTCTTGACCAGTAGCTTGGCGTTCTGGCACTCGGGGAGTTGGGCGGTTGCTGTTCGGGAGCTTCGCCGGTAATCGCAGGGCTCTCCAGGCGAACGCCTCTTGAAACCGCAAATCGATCCACCGCTCGTCCGTCACGCCAGGTCCTGCTTGGTCGGGCAAGGTACGATGGGTCTTAGACAACTTTCTTCCCGGAGCTAACGGTTCTTCGTCGTAGGCCTCTTTCGCTTGACTCTGACAGACCCGCCGGGTGACTCGCCAGGGTGTGGTCGTGACAAAGTTGGAAACAATCGCCTTGACTTAGCCGTGTGATGCCTTCCGGACCTCAGCTGTTCAGCTGTAGGAGCCATCCGTTCGAAAGCGTGGTGACCAACAACGTACTTCGGAGAAAGTAGTGGTGCAATATAAATGTGTTAATCGAGCCAACTAAAGCTAAAGTGAACTCATGCATAACCAAAGTCTAATATCCTCAAGTAATACAATTGGAGAACAAGTGAAAATCAACAAAAAACATTGGAAGCATTCAAACATGCACTGAAATACATTTAAACCAACCGAATCAATAGACAAAGTGCGAATCATAATGAACAGCCGTTGAAGAAGTCGCATGCCTCTGGCATAATATATCTATATATTTTATGCTTAAGTGAATTATAAGTGTGCACTTGTAGCGCTAGGATATAAATAAATAAATAAATAAATAAATATATAAATAAATAAATGAATAAATAAATAAATAAATAAATAAATAAATAAATAAATAAATAAATAAATAAATAAATAAATAAATAAATAAATAAACAAATAAATAAATAAATAAATAAATAAATAAATAAATAAATAAATAAATAAATAAATAAAGAAATAATTAAATAAATAAATTGGTATACTTAAGAACAGCCATATTTTGGTGCACGTATGTTTATATATATATATCCAATATAATATTTTCCAAAGCCCAGGATCCGGATCGTCGAGATCTCATCGTCCAGGACTTAAAGAGGGAGTAAGTTTGTCGGAACACGGTTCCTTTTTTATAAACATACATACAGGGGTGGTCAAAAGTATTTTCACAAAAAAAAAGTTAAATATACTCATAATTTGAACTTACATCTTGTTAACTTAGGCATCAATGGAAAGGTAATTTAAATGCCGTTTGAATGATACAATACATTTCTTAACCCTTTCAGTACTTATTGAAAAGGACGAATTTGTGTGAAAATGTCCTTTTTGAACTTTTTTCCTCGACTTAAAAACTTAAATTTTTTGATGCAAAAAGTTTCTTCAAACAAAAATAATAGTAACTGCAAAAAGAATTTTTCAAAAATCATTTTGCTTATATTTTTTATGATTTTTTAAAGGTGACACTGTCGGAAAAAATTTGTATGAAAAAGAAAAAAATATGGCTAAAAATTTGTCCTTTTCAATAAGTACTGAATGTGTTAAGAAATGTATTGTATCATTCAAACGGCATTTAAATTATCTTTCCATTGATGCCAAAGTTAACAAGATGTAAGTTCAAATTATGAGTATATTTAACTTTTTTTTGTGAAAATACTTTTGACCACAGTTGTATTTCTGAGCTGGTTTAATTAAAATTTCAGAATAATCAACTAAATTAAGCTCATCTTTGATGCAACGAGCAATTTCTGTAATGAGCCCTTTCTATTTGTCCATTGGACGTACTATGGCGAGGATCCGCGAAATATAAATTAATACCGCATCTTTGTGCGAAGGATTTAAATTGTGTTGGTGAAAAGTTACGCTCGTCATCTATCATTAAAGTTTTAGCAAGTGGAAAATATTGCCATAATTGTGAAATCTTGGCTTCTATGTTGAGTTTATTTTGAACTAAATATTTTGAATATGAATCAATACAAGTAATGAACATTAAATTCTGAGCGTAAAAAATTTCGATATTCAGATTTTCTCCTTCTTTTTTTGGGGTGGGTGCTTGACCAATAGGAATTAGTACAGGGTGTCTATTACATTTGTTACTATTACAAATTGTACAGTTCTTTATGTATTCCTGGAGTTTTTTGTTCAAAGTTGGACAATAGTATAGTCTTGTAATTTGCTTGTATTTATCGTCCAGTCCCCTGTGTGCTCTACAATGGGTTTTCTACATCTTGGACGAATATTTTTGTATATAGGAATTTATTCGTGATATTTTCTTTAAGTGGATTTTGAATTTTGTATAAGTCTTCTAAAGTTCAGTAAAACCTATTCTTATGTTAGGAGGGATATATTCCCTTAAGATTGATACCAAATTTTCCGGGGTATCAAATTCTATTATATGTCTGGTATTTCCGAATATATTGACCATCTCATATATTGTATACCTCCCCGTTGCTATTAGCAATTGTTGCTTAAACTGGTTTAAGGGTTTTCGGGTTTCTTGTATAACATTCTCAAAACTACTCTCTGCTGAATGCTGAGTGTTTTGATCTGAGACCGTCTCGTTACTGTCAGTTAGGTTGTTAATTTGAATTCGTGATAAGGCGTCAGCAACTACATTGGTAGATCCTGGTTTATAAATTATTTTGGGAGAGTAACTTTCGATGAATGAGTACCATCTTTTCATCTCGATGTTTGGATTTTTTTGAGAGATCGAGAAAGACAGTGGTTGATGATCTGTATAGTTTTCTATGTTGTTAACGCCGTATAAATAGTTTCGCAAATTTTTCGGCTTTAGTTAGTGTTTTTTAAATAAAGGTTGTTCAGTCCCACGGTACTTGGTTCGTATACACAGCTGATAGCCCTGCCAACTGAATATGAAGGTCAGGACATCTAACAACCCTACAGAACTTGAGAGGAGAGCAGTGAGAACTACAAGCTTCAGCGACCGGAACAACATTGTCTTCTTTTATTTTTCTGTCCATTGCGACCCATTATTTTGTTAAAGTTAATTAATGAAGAAGAGTGAAGTGTACACATTATAAGCTAATGAATTAAAGGCTAAACTGTTATATTTGAACTTCAGTCGTTTAATTACTCCCAAGAGCCCCTCTTACAATGACAGCCGTACAGAGGTTTTTTTCGGCACGGCGTCACAACTGAACATGGTGGCCCATGAGGGGACCCTTGCTTGAAGTTTAAAAATCGCAGTTTGATCTTTCAATTGTTGGTTATAAAGCATAACACCCATCACTCCATCTAACCCAAATTGCGATCGTCTCCGTTTGTGCCCCCAACAAGTGCTCTCACACCAATAGAGCGCAGTCACCAATACCAACACACCCGGTCGCCCGACAGCGCTTCTACACACACACACACGGGTGCTGCAAGAAGGCCCGTTATAAATTCGCAACCAAGGAAAATCTTCTACTCAAAGCGGAATCGGAAAAAGTACAGCCTGCGCTCACGCTATATTCAACGTTACGTAAACTCAGGCATAAGTAAAAAGGGAAAGATCACGTGAGTACGGGTGCTTTTTTATTTATCAAGCAGAGCTAGCTAGGTTCAAAATAAATTGGTAAAAATTCTCATAATATGTCTGACCGCGAAGCTGATGATCCGGCCTTAGCAGGTTTTATTACACTTCAAAAGGAGCGTCTTCAAAGTCTAACACGTCTGCAGCAGAAGTATAAGAAGGATTCCGCGTCTCGAAAAACCGAAACCTATTATATGAAGCGCCTGCAGCAAATCGAGAGTTTAAACGCGGCTTTTGAGACCACCCATCAAGTAATCATCTGCACCGAGGGATATGTCAAAACGGACTATCACGCCAAGAAGATCGCCGTCAGTTTCGAGCATCTGTACATGGAAACCTATTGCCTTGTAGCTGAAGGCCAACGAATAAAGTTCCCAGTGACGGCGTCCTCAGCCTCGGCACCCACCGCCGTGTCGACGGTCGCCGACGCACGTGTCCACATGCCACAACTGCCAGTGCCCAAGTTTAGCGGAAACTGTGTGGACTGGCCTGGGTATTATGACGCCTTCACTCGGTTAATTCACCAAAATGAGCGGCTGGACAATATTCAACGGTTTAATTTCCTCAAGGAATCTCTGCCAGCTGGTCGAGATTGCGATATTCGTCAAATTCCTTGACGGCCGCTAACTATACTGTGGCATGGGACACACTGATTCAGCGCTATAACAATCCACTCGTGGTCTTCCCCAATCACATGAACATGTTGTACCAGTTGCCAAGCCTAAGCAAGGAGAAGCCCGATGATATTCGATCTATGATCAACGTCTGCGCAGCCGCCTGTAACACCGTCAACGCGTCGTTGCAGAACGGGGATCACTGGCTCGCCCATTATTTGACTGCAAAATTACCGAAAGAGACGCACTCCGCCTGGGAACGTCATCTCGGCAGTCAAACCCACATTCCCTCGTACAAGGATCTCGAACAGTTTCTCAACAACCGGTTAATAACCCTGGACGCCATTGAAAATAGAAACTGTTCGGGCACCAACAAATCTGGATCATCACTGGATCATCACCCCACAAAACGTATCTCGGGTCATAACACCCACGCGCAACCAAGCCCCCCTGTGCTTCGTTGCCCACACTACAATGGTAATCATATCCTTCGTCGATGTCAGCGATTCCTTAGCTTGGATTGCTACCAACGTAAGGAGGTCGTGAGTAAGTCAAACCTATGCCTCAACTGCCTGAGCAAATCGCACATGCTGGCCCGCTGTTCAAGTGTAAAGAATTGCTACCACTGTGGACAACGCCACCATTCTTTACTTCATCCGGCCGCGGCGCCAAGCATCACTCAAGCACCCCAACCTTACTCGCCGACCGTATCATCCAGTCAACCACATATCGCTTCGATTATGAACAACGACACCTCTCTAGTTAGCCCCCTTGCTAATCCAAACCTCCAATGTTATTCTTCCACAGCCTCCCATGCAACGCGACAGAATATCTTGCTAGCTACCGTACGGATTATTGTCTGCCACCCCCAGAGCGGCGCTCAAGCAACAACAACTGCCCTCATCGATCAGGGGTCGGAAGCTACAATAATCTCAGAGCATACCGTCCAAGCTCTCCAGCTTCCACGATGCAGAATCCGCGCTTCGATCGCCGGCGTCGGCCAAACTACTGGTCAACGGTGCAACTTTACGGCAAGATGCTGCATCCGAACGTCGCTAAACCCAACGTTCAATCTAGATGTCGACTCTGCGTACGTTATGAACTCGCTGACCTCACATCTACCAAACCAATCGTTTTCGCCTCAAAACTGAAAACACATCAACGGACTCCAGCTCTCGGATCCTCTATACTATCGCTCGAAACGCATAGATCTCATCATCGGAGCCGACCTCATGGCGGGTCTTATCCTTCCGGGAACCCGAATCGGAAATCCATACGAATCTATTGCACAAAATTCTCACTTAGGTTGGATGATACTCGGCAAGTTCCAGGAATCAATCCACACACTTAATATTCGCTGTCATCAAACCACGCTAGATACGGAATCGCTTTTGAAGAATTTCTGCGAAATAGAATCTGTCCCCAGCCGATCACTTCAATCTGACGAAGAGCGGTGAGTCCTTCTTTAAGGAAACGCACACACGTCAACCAACCGGTAGTTTTATGGTAAGACTACCTTTCAAATGGAATTTCGATCCTACAATGGCCCTAGGAAAATCGCATCAAGTCGCTTTAAACAGGTTTCTTCAATTAGAGCGGCGTTATGAACGGGATCCAGACAAATGGATTCGCTGCAAGGAGGGAATCGCAGAATATTTTGAATTGGGACAAATCACACCAGCAGTCTCTAGTGAGAGATCAACAGTCAGTACCTCCAAAAAATCCTTTTGGGTTGAATCCTGCGTTCTTCCCCATCACGCTGTCTATAAAGAAGACAAACAGCGCATTGTATTCGACGCATCGGCAAAGACCTAAAACGGTCGATCTCTAAACGATGTATTGTCCGTAGGACCCACTCTAAAAAATGATCTCCCTTCAGTGTTGCTGAATTGGAGACAGTACCGGCATGTTTTCACCGCCGACATCCAGCGCATGTACCGCTGCATCGACGTACATCCGGACGACACGCAGTACCAGCGGATTTTATGGCGGGCGGCGGATGGAAACATCAAGGAATATTGCCTGTCAACTGTAACTTTCGGTACCGCTTCTGCACCATTCACCGCCATCAGAGTCGTTCGTCAACTTGCAGAGGATGAGTATATTTAACTTTTTTTTTGTGAAAATACTTTTGACCACCCTAGTATATAAATATTCGTGCAGTATCTTACGGTTTTATAGACTACTGTTAACTTTTTCAGCGGCGAGTATCAGCCTTGTTGTTGTATGTACAATTGCAAGAGTTTTCTGAGCGACGTTTTGTAGTCGTGAATAGTCAGCATTTTGCTGATGTGTGCACATTCACAGGTGGTAAATTCGATACTCTCCGCTAACCAAATATTGTCAATTAGTTTAATTTCCATATGATTTAGCCAACATTATGTTATTCATCCACGGCACTCGCCGATATAAATATTATCCAACAAATTTGTAATGTAAAAGAATATCAAAACATAAAGTGCTAGAGCTCTATTAAGGGGGTGTGCTGACGCGAGAAGTGGAGTAGGTCAAGAACAATGACATAACTTTTAAGGGACAACCTTGACAATAGGGGATCGTATTGCGCGGCCCGCGACGTTCCATTGGCACACGAATGTGTGAAGGGGAGGGAATATGGCAAAAACACAGCCCGATCATATTGCGATCAAGCGACAGCTAAGCTTGTGGGGCAATATGAACTGACGACTGACGAACTTTATGACTAATATTATTTTCCAGGAATTTTTAATATTTATTCTCGTTATGTTGGAGAGGAGAGAGGCTTACCAAGATCCCACGACCCGAATACGACGTAGCTTATGCCGGCAAATGGTGCCTGAACATCGGACCCTCTCCCTCGGCCCAAGTTCCTGTCAGGACTCGGGCACTAATATGCCCACGTAACAGAATTGGCGCTCAACGATAGGATTTTTCATATTCCTTGAGGAATGTTATTAGGGTCAACCATCTCGATGCCTGCGGTATCAGAGTGGATGCACCTAGGTATGGCAAAGCCATCTTTTTTTTTGCCATAGGTAATTTCACTGTTTTATAGAGCAGGGAGATTAAATAATTTTAAATATACGCGTACCTACTTATTTGTCGAGCTAGTAACTGTAAAGTCCCCAACTTCTGTGACTGTCAGTGTTGAGCGGCCGCTCAATCAGAACTTCGTTTCAGAATAGTGGCTTGACTTTAGGATGTTTTAATTTTTGTCTTTTACAATCGTAGAATTCCCTGTTTTGATCATGGACAAATTTACCGGAATTTCCTTAAACCAAGAACTATGAGTTATCCTTTTTATGATACTTTAAAACCACGTGCTGAACGACTATTTGTTGAAACTAACGTAAATACAATTTATAGGTGCTTTCCGGCCGACGCCACACGACGTACTAGGCATTTGCCCGGTCGTTTGAATCGGTTCGAGTCCAGAAAGAGCAGGAGCGCAAGCATTACGGTAACGCATTTAGCAGTTGCGGTGCGGGTCTACTATTCGTTTGTCGATCCTGGACAGAAGGGGGGTGGGGGAACTGACAGGAAACGCAAAGCCGACGCCCTACAACGTACTAGGCATTTGACCGGTCGTTTGCTTGGTTCGAGTCTTTGCTGTTTCCCTTGACATATTTGGGCGGTGGACAATTTTTAGTTTCTCTGGCTGACGCCCCACAACGTATTAGGCTAGTTGGTCAGATCGTTTGCTTGGTTCGAGTCCAGAGAAATAGGAGACAGTTGTGGAGCCCGAGAATGATCGGTCAAGCAACTTCTTTTCCGACGACTGGCGGGAGGGGGTTTTTGGACAGATTCCTTATCTAGACACAGCCATTCCGTTTGGAACATTTGGATGTCTAGAAAAAGGGAAAGTAAGGGCATGTTAGCTTAGCGGAACCGCGTTGTGTAGAAGCGGCTAACACCCCTAGTTAGGGATATTTATTTTGTTTTATTTTTGGGGCTTAAATATCGGACGGTTCTTGACCGAAGAGAAACTTGAGAAGCAGAGAGAAGCACCCCCAGGCTATAAACATTTTTATTGTCGACTTATTCAGCGTTTACTTAGTCAGCGTCGCTGAACGGGTGTTTTGAAAAGAATCACGTAAACCTTTTATACCAAACGAAAAAGAAGGAAGACAATTTTAGTGCGTGTATTAAACAGCACAAAGTTACAATTAATAAAAAAAAAACGGAGGCCTTTAAAGAAGGCCTAATCATATTGATGAACTAATAAGCTTTTTTATTAGTTATTGCTAAATTAAAATACGAATTTCAGGTTGCTTTAGGCTTGTTAACAATTTATTAGCGAGAGAGAGTACAGCAGGCGAGACGAGAATGCGTTTTATGTCGAGATCAGAATTCGTACTGATTTTACAAAGGGACAGCCAACCGAATGCTGGGCCCAAGAATGCAAGTACACAAAAGACGAGAGAGCTAGATAAAGAGAGCTACCTTTCGCGATGCCATTAATATAAGAGATCGAATTAAGACGTTAGTTGGCTGCTGCGGCTGCGTGACCCGACATACTCCCCCCGTTGGAAGCCTGGGTTTCAACATCATCCTTAAGGGGAAGCAGACACAGCTTGTTTACTGCTCGCTTTGTCACTCCTGATGCTGTCTTCAGAACGGCAACTCGAGCAACCCCATCTCCACCGAACAGGACCTTGATCACTCTGGCGAGGGGCCACTTCATGGGAGGCAAGTTTTTGTCCTTGACCAGAACTAAGTCATCGACAACCAGGCCAGGTTTTGGGGTGCGCCACTTGGAGCGCTGTTGTAGCAATGTTAGGTATTCTTCCTTCCATCGGGACCAAAAGATCTGCTGCAAGTAAGCCACGCGTTGCCATCCATCCAAGCGATTGAAGTTAAGACTGGTCACATCCGGCTCGACGAAAGAAGAAGGCGGACCACCATTCAAAAAATGTGCTGGGGTTAATACATCAAGATCAGCTGGGTTTTCTGAAATCGAGACTAATGGTCGAGAATTAACAACCGCCGAAATGTGACACACCAGGGTCCGCAACTCCTCAAAGGCTAAAACAGCAGTGCCAACAGCGCGGTAGAAATGATGCTTAGCGATCTTCACAGCCGCTTCCCAAAGACCGCCAAAGTGAGGCGACCTAGGAGGAATGAAACACCAATCAGTAGCCTCCGCTAGGCAAAAGTCCAACGTAGCTCTCTGGTGATCACTGCTGAGGAATAGGCGCCTTAGTTCGAGCAGCTCATTGCGAGCTCCAACAAAGTTGGTTGCATTATCAGACCAAATCTGCCGCGGCCTTCTTCTAGTGCATATAAATCGTTTGAGGCCATGTAGAAACGATACCGTAGATTAACTCCAAACGTAGCATTTTACTGGAGGCTTGCTTCGCGCCTCTGACTTGTAGAAAAATGGCCCGCAAAAATCAATGCCAGTGACTTCGAACGCATGAGATCCATCAAGTCGCTCCTTTGGAAGATCCGCCATGATATGCTCCACTACTCGAGGCTTCATTCGAAAGCATCTAATTCATTTGTTTACCGCCTTCATAACCGTCTTCCTCCCCCCAATAGGCCAATATTGGGATCGAATTATGCCAAGTAATGCCCGTGGCCCAGTGTGCAGATTGCGTTCATGAAAGTGAGTAATAATGGCAATAGTGACCGAATGACTCCGTGGTAATATAATTGGATGACGCCCATTAAAATCCAGAGAAGAATTCCTCAGCCGGCCATCCACTCTAAGAAGCCCAAATTGGTCAATGAATGGCGAAAGAGATGCGAGCGAGCTGGAGGAGTGCACCATTCCCTTTGACTGCAATGAATTGATGTAATCCCATAAATGTGAGCGCTGGACAAGACGAAGCAACAGCAGCGTACCGCCTTGAAGGTCAGACACCGTGAGCGTAGGGCGATGGAGGCGATTACTAAACTTATAGACGTATCGGAAAATTCTTTGAAGGGCAGCAAAGGAATTGGCTAATTTGGAACTGGACACTATGTCTTCGTATGGAGATTTTGTTAGCAGAATCCTCCGGCGAACCTCAAGCGTTGGCTTTTCAGCAGTGATTGGGGTCGGCCAGTCAGCTTTGGGATCACAGAGGAATTTTGGTCCATGAGCCCAGAGAGGAGACTCGTTGAGCTCAGCAGGAAAAGCACCTCGGGAGAGAATGTCAGCTGGATTTAAAGAAGTTGGAACATATCGCCACTCCACTGACTCAGTTAGCTCCTGAATGGCAGCTACTCGGTTCGCTACAAAAATATTGAATGTGGACGGCTCGTCCCGGATCCATGAAAGCGCAACAGCAGAGTCGCTCCAGCAGTAAACCTTTTCCTCAAATGCACTCGTCCCAGACACTTCTGCGATGAGCCTAGACAGGAGTTCCGCCCCGCACAGTTCCAACTTGGGCACAGTGAGTGTTTTCAAGGGGGCTACCCTTGACTTTGAGCAAAGTAATTGAGATCGGCCTTTGCAAACGATGTAGACACAAGCACCATATGCTTCTATGCTGGCATCACAAAATCCATGTATTTCACTCTCAGAGTTTGGAGAACGAACCAGCCGAGGAAATGACGCATGCTTAATCTGCCCAAAACTCGTACATATAGCACTCCATTCCGTATTCTGTGACTCAGGAAGGCTTTCATCCCAGGATAACTTCTCCTTGCACAGTTGTTGAAGGAAAATTTTCGATTTTGTGATCACAGGTCCAACCAACCCGAGAGGATAGTAGAATCGCGCTATTGCAGACAGGACAGATCGCCTGCAGGGGCTTGAGGTTGACTGTAAGACCGAAAAGGAAAACAGTAGTTGGTCAGAGACTGGATCCCAAGCGAGACCTAAGGTTTTTGCAAAATCAGTGCCATCATCAAACTTCAAATAGGACTCCTTATCCTTGTCTGCAACTCCATCCAAAACAACCGACACATTGGAGCACCACTTTCTAAGCTTAAATTTTCCCTTGGCTAGAAGTTTTGATGCCTGATCCATAATGATGACTGCCTCTTCCTTGGACTTGGCTCCAGATATCAAATCATCCACATAAAAATCGCGACGAATGACCTCAGCCCCAAGCGGAAACGCTGTATGCTCGTCTGCTGCCAACTGATGCATAGCTCGCACAGCCAGAAATGACGCTGGCTTCGTGCCATAAGTAACGGTGTCTAGCTTAAACACCCGCAATTGATCCAGGGGGGAATCCCTCCACAAAATGCATGTCGACGTTGAAGCTAGGCTGTCGCTCTGTTATGTTCGGAGCAATAACCGCGGTAATGTTGGCCGAGTATTCGGAAGTTCGGGACTGAATCGTAATATTGACCGAGTGACCGTCCGTCACGAAACTGGAATCTCCTATTCCAGTTACAGATGCTGAGGATTTTACTTTCTTTACTTGAAGCTGATTTGCGAATCGGTACGTTATTAGATGCAGTTGGGAGCCCGAATCGAGTAGAGCTCGACAGGTAACGAAAACCCCAGAACGGTTTTTTACTAAAATGCTAGCCGTTGCTAAGAGCACAATATCATTACTAAATTCCTGTGCAATAAGAGCAGTCGAAGTGGAAGGCAGTGCAGAGGGTGAAGCAGAAGGAAGTGCTTCTTGAAGCTGTGCTCCTTCTTGTGAAGGAAAAGAAGGTGAGTTTCCCAGGTGAAGCAGGGTGTGGTGCTTAGATCCGCATGAACGACAACTACTAGAGTTGCATTGCCGAACTTGATGACCAACCTTAAGACAATTTATGCAAAGACCGAGCCGCTTCGCTTCTTGAAGCCTATTCGCAGGAGACAGGATTTTAAAATTCTGAAAATAAGAAATAGAATGCCCCGTATCATTACAGAATATACAAATCCAAGGGTTAGCATTCGAGGCAACAAATGCTGATCTACGCGCATTGGGTATTCTGTTACTTCCCACCTGATTGCCCGGCGTATAGTTTGCCATGGCGAAATCCATAGTCTCCAACGTCCTGCATCGCTGCTCCAGAAATGATGCCATTGACTCCCACGTAGGAATTAAATTGACGAAGGCAGGTTCCTCTAAACGCTCTTCCCACTTTGCCTGACTTGCCGGATCCAACCTTTGGAACAGGACTTGGACGATGATGCATCCTGCGATTTGTTCCGTCGTGCCCAGTCCTTTGAGAGCACGAATATGAGCATTGAATTTATCGGACAGATCCCGAAGTGTCGAGACGGAACCACTCTGCACCGCCTTTAGTCCCAGGATCTCAAATCTATTTTTCAGCAAATCTAAAGCAATTGCGTAGTTGCCATCCGAAATTTCCAATGAGCGAATAGTGTTCCACGCTGCGTCCCTCAGGCATGATCGTAGATGCTGCAGCTTTTCTACGTTGGTGAGGTCCGGACGACTTTCTATAATCGTGGTAAACATAGAATAAAAATCAGACCAATTTGCATAACCTCCAGCGAATTTTGGAAGCTCCAGTGGGGGCAGCAATGCTGCCCTATGTCGAGGCTGACGCTGCTGGGGGCCGAAAACTCCCGGAGTGATGCCGTCAGCAAAAGTTGAATGCGAAAGAAGCTGTGAGGTGCGCTTTGAAATTTCGGATCGAACCGATGACTTCAGAGTTACGAGAATGTCATCAAATTTCTCACTTAAATCACTTTCAATTTCCTCTAAATCCAATTCTTCGAGCTAACCGAGCACCTTTTTAAATGACTCTTGAAGCTCATCAATCAACTCTAATCTCACATGAAGACCGGATTCGTCGCATGAAGTTAACGCCGCACTTGATAGGGAATCCACTAAGCGCTCCACTCTATTAAAAATATTGCCCTGTTTGCATCAGCGGTAACATCTCCAAAAGTTCCCGTAGGCATGGCTACAACAACAACAGCAGACGAAATGCCCGAAATTCGGCTCCAGCGGGAAGATGAGCGCAAAGCAAACGAGGGAATAACAGCCCGTTACTTGGCTATGTACGCTTCTATGTATAGCTGATTTTGCGCCTCATATGTAAATTTCCGCAATCACCAACTGCTATTTATTTATAGCGCTCACTGCATTTAAAGCCTTATGATTGTTGCTACGCCAATGAATCGCAGAAGCAAGAATGAAAAAGTCAATAAATAGACTTATATGATTTGCACTTAGTATTATTTATGCACAAATCACGTCGGGGTCACCAATGATGAACTAATAAGCTTTTTTATTAGTTATTGCTAAATTAAAATACGAATTTCAGGTTGCTTTAGGCTTGTTAACAATTTATTAGCGAGAGAGAGTACAGCAGGCGAGACGAGAATGCGTTTTATGTCGAGATCAGAATTCGTACTGATTTTACAAAGGGACAGCCAACCGAATGCTGGGCCCAAGAATGCAAGTACACAAAAGACGAGAGAGCTAGATAAAGAGAGCTACCTTTCGCGATGCCATTAATATAAGAGATCGAATTAAGACGTTAGTTGGCTGCTGCGGCTGCGTGACCCGACACATATAAATGAAGGGGGCCAAGAAGAAGGTCCTATTCCAACCCAGCACCGGAAGAGTGACCCGAGCAACAACGCGCGGTGAAAATCACCAACCCTGCAGTGCAAGCGCGCCAAGGCTAGGAGATTCACCTGAAAGAGAGCCGTGGGAGCTCACACAGAATCAGCCAGGACAGGAATATACCCTGTACGAAGATAACAATCTGGACCAATATACTGAAATGGAGGGAGCCGTGGGAGGGGAAAATCTACCCCTAGGACCTAGATCCAGCATGCTTCCCCAATTTCAGAGGCACGAGGAGGACAACTTAGAGGCTGCCGAGCGACGTGAACAAAGATTGATGGAGTTCTTAAGGCAGAGCAACGAAATGCAGCGTGGTATGAGTGCCCAGATAGAAGCGCTGAAAGCACAAATAACAGAATTGCAGTCTCCGACATCCAGGAGACCCGAACTGAAGGGACTGGCTTCGCCACCCCGAACTGCTCCGAATCCAACGGACAGCTTCTTGAGATACCAAGAGACTCCGCCCCTTTAACCGGTAACGCAGGACATGCTCAATAGCCAGATGCATCGGCTAAGAACACCCAGGCGGATAGATACTCCGTCCCACAGGCAATCCAGAACAAACGAAAGGGAGAGGGGTCACCAACTGCACCCAGAGATCGATCGGAACTCATCGTTTCAGGGACCGATATCAAAAGACGTCAGATTAGAAAGATGGAACCTAAGGTTCGACGGAAGCGGTCGCGGCATGACAGTTGAAAGTTTCCTGTTCCGCGTGGACCGATTGCAATAGTTGTATGACCTCAGCCGCCAACAAGTTTTTCGTGAATTCCATCTTCTGCTGGCAGGTGCGGCCACCAAATGGTATTGGCAGTTAATGGAGGACAGGGCAGAAGACTACGACTTTGACTACTATTCGTTGACACAGGAGAAGGAACGAGCGTTTTCCACTACCGGAAGTGACGTTATGAAAGTCAAGGAACTGATGGAAAGGAAGCAAGGGCCACACGAAACCTTTAGCGATTATGTCTCGGATATGCATAACTTGCGTTTCAAGCTGAAGCATAAAATCGCTGAAGATGAATTTGTTGAGCTTTTGAAAGACAACATGAACTCCCAGATGGGCGGCTTGCTGCTAACATCCCCATTAACTTCGTTAGCGGAATTCAAAAGGGAGGGTCTCCGAGTGGACCGCTGGTTAAAAAGTACTGCGAAAAACTTGCCCAACACTACAAAGCTTTCCTAATAGTACAAAAGTACAAACATATAAATCAAACATTTCTAATAAATAAGCTTTAACAGATCGTCAGTTAGATTTAACACAGATTCCATACGCCAAGTATATGAAAAATACTAAAGTACATAATATACCTTTAACATAAAGCAACAGCAGTGAAGATATCAGCCCGAACAGCTCAGCCGATAAAACATGAGACTCTTGAACAGAGAAGTGGGTCGAAGCCACACGTGAATGGACGCCTAAAAAGGAGAAGAAACTCGGTATAGACAACGATGGTCGTATGCAGATTCCTTTTGCGAAGTCATTTCATGCGGTCCGCATCGATCACTTCGAGCCTGTTACGTACGCCCTCCACATAGAAAGATTCACATAGAGAAACAACGACGAATCTTTAGACTGGAGGAGGGGTGCATTTGACTAACCAGACTCATACTGGTAAAGGCAGAAGAAAATGCAATTCGGCAATCCTCGGGTGTCGCGTAGCCAGAACAACGGCCACGATCGACCTACTGGTAACCATACTCCAGTAGCTGCCAAAGTGCAACAGCGGGCCGTTGACTCCCATGATAGCAGATATCGAGGAATAGTAATCCTAACTGGGAACACCTAGGTGATCCGATGCATACCGGCAGCCAAGCAAAAGCTCTAGTCTGGTATAAAAGACCTTAGACAATTAGAGAAGATGAGGAGAATCCATTTGTGTGTCTTGCTGACGGAAGCCGTCAGCTCCGAGGGAAGACGACTTTTCCTGGGGTAGTCGTCCACGGAGTCTTCTCCCACCAGGACCAGCCACCATATCCAACAGTCCTTGAGTCCGCCATTGTCATCAAAGAACGTGGAGAGGATCAACAATAAGGACGACATCTGTCATACTGTGATGTTGGTAGCCGCAGTACCCGTGATCCCCATGCTCCTGAAAATTGTTCAGCTGTAGGAGCCATCCGTTCAGAGGCGTAGCGACCAATAGCATACGTCGGAGAAAGTTGTGATGCAACATAAATGTGTTAATCGAACCAACCAAAGTGAACTCATGCATAACCAAAGACCAATATCCTCTAATAATACAATTGGAGAACAAGTGAAAACCAACAAAAAAACATTGGAAGCATTCAAATATGCACTGAAATACATTTAAACCAACCGAATCGATAGACAAAGTGCGAATCATGATGAACAGCCGTTGAAGAAGTCGCATGCCTCGGGCATAATATAACTATATATTTTGTGTTTAAGTAAATTGGTATACTTAAGACAAGCCGTATTTTGGTGCTCGTATATTTATATATATATATATCCAATATAATATTTTCCAAAGCCCAGGATCCGGAGCGTCGAGATCTCATAGCCCAGGATTTAAAGAGGGGGTAAGTTTGTCGGAACACGGTTCCTTTCTTATAAACATACAAATATAAATATCCGTGCAGTATCCTACAGTTTTATAGACTACTATAAACCTTTCCAGCGGCGAGTATCAGCCTTGTTGTTGTATGTACAACTGCAAGAGCTCTCTGAGCGACGTTTTGTAGTCGTGAATAGTCAGCATTTTGCTGATGTGTGCACCTTCACAGGTGGTAAATTCGATACTCTCCGCTAACCAAATATTGTCAATTAGTTTAATTTCCATATGATTTAGCCAACATTATGTTATTCATCCACGGCACTCGCTGATATAAATATTATCCAATAAATTTGTAATGTAAAAGGATATCAAAACATGAAGTGCTAGAGCTCTATTAAGGGGGTGTGCTGACGCGAGAAGTGGAGTTGGTCAAGAACAATGACATAACTTTTGACGGACAACCTTGACAAAAACTTGCTCTTACTCTTTCAGCGAACGGTCGTGTTTTTGTCTTGCGCTCCGAATTTTTGTTCTTTTTGTCCATAAACCATCGGGGTTTAATTCATATTTTCATACGTCTATATAACTTTTTATGTCCCTAACAACATCCGTTCGCTTCGCGAGTGCATAGTGATTGTTTTGTGTTTAAATTAACAAAATTAGTTTGCACGTCTAATCTCTGTGCAGTGTTTGTTGTTATTGTTTTTTTCTAATTGCCTTCTTCTTTTCTTCCAAACGCTGTTTGGAGCGGTAAGTGTCTAAACGGTAGTTACCCGCTCTCCCGCATTCCCGCTTATAACTTTGTTTTTGGAACATCTAAAACTTACGCTCCCCCAGCTTACTTACTCCCGCTCATTCTCTCCCGCTCTCTAACTCTCTCTTTTACTTGCGTAGCTTTATTCTCTTGGCACTGTGGTTCGGAATATCGCGATAATGGCTGGCTGCAATTTAAAGAAATGCAAGTCGTTAATTTCGGCTGGACAACAGAGCATTCCGTGCCATTCGTGTGAGAATATTTTTCATGCAAAATGCCTTGGCTATTCGGGCCTGGTACGCGATGCAATCGACATGAGAAGTGGCTTGCGCTACTATTGTGATGAATGCATTGCTTATGAAACCCAGGCACTCTCTATAAGGCGGCTTACAAAAAGCACTGTTACGGAATTAATCCGGAACAGCCGTAAAAATACGGATCTGCTTGTGGCGCTTGAGTCGCAGCTCACTAGCCGTATGCTATCTGAGCCCGATTCTCCTAAGCGTAAAAAGATCGCGGTCGATAGACAACCCACGGTAGCCGCTAGTGTAACTCTCTCTGGCGATCCGGGGTCTGCAGCACAGCAGTCGATCTCAGCCGCCGCACAAATGGTACTGAGATCGAAAGCTAAAAAAGATTCGGTTTCCGAATGCAAAGGACGCGAGATTTTGCCGCATGAGACGCCCGAAAAATCTGCTATAAACAATACTTTAATAATTCCAACGCCGCATGTTGACTTAACGTCCGGAGTACCGAATGAAACTGGTAGTGCAGCCGTAAATGCCGTAGTACCAAAACCTGTCACATGTGTGGTACCTAAAACAGTCACCTGTGTACCGCAGCGGAAACAAATTTTTGTTTCTCGGCTAAATCCTGACCTTTCATCCCTGGACATTACGGCCTATATCCGTAACAAAGTTCAGATTGATGATCTAAAGGTTGAACGATTTAATTTTCCATATGCTAGGGAAGTATCATCTTTTAAGATCGGTGTTCCCTGTGCTCATTTTGCAACTATGTGCTCAGCCAATTTTTGGCCTGTTGGCATTTTTGTTAAAGAGTACGAAGCTAAAAAAAAGAAAATTCGTTCAAAGGAAGTTGGAAATCCCTTTAAAGAGCCATCCACATCTACATCCTCATCTATCTCAAAAAACTAGATTCTTTTCTTCAGCTTTATTATCAGAATACAAGAGGTTTACAAAGTAAGTTGACCAAATTGTATACTGATAGTTTTTCCTTGTCTTCCCATGTTATTGTTTTTACTGAAACCTGGTTAAAACCGGAAGTTCTAAGTTCCGAAGTTTTTCCAAGTAAGTACACAACTTACAGGCTTGATCGTCCGTCCCGACGTGGAGGTGGAGTTTTAATTGCAGTTGACTCAGAATTAACGTCTGAAGTAATAACGTCCGACGAAATAAATGACATTGAATTTCTGTGTATAAAACTATCCCTTCCGGGTATTTCTATATACATAACATGTTCATATATTCCGCCATCATCGGAATTCCCGACATATGCGAATCATCTGTCCGCTATCCAGTTTATTTCAAGTAAACTATCAGATAGGGATCAGTTAATAGTTTTAGGTGACTTTAATATACCTAGGGCGACATGGTCCACCGTCGAAACCTCAAATATATTGTTACCTTCAACGCAGCATGATTTTCTTGACGGTTTGCTTGATATTTCATTGTCTCAAGTAAATCATGTATTAAATTTCTTAGGACGATTACTGGATCTATGCTTTGTTTCCAGTCCAGATTGTGTCTGCATAGCTAGAACCTCTGCAATTACTTTACCAGAAGACCCTTATCACCCAACGCTAGAGCTGACTATTGACACGGGTACAAAAGTGTATGAAGTATCTGAAAAAATAGCTAAACGCATCCCCTGCTTTCGTAGAGCGAACTTTGCACTCATTAATAGCCTTATAGCTTGCTCGGATTGGTCCAATCTGTACTTAAGTACTAATATAAATGAAGCGGTTAATATATTTTATAACATATTAAACGAAGTTTTTGATACATGCGTTCCTACGTATTATCCTAAAATTTCAAACCAACCTCCGTGGTTTAACAAAGAGCTGGCACGACTTAAAAATGTAAAGTCTAGACTCTACAAAAAGTTTAGAGCTTCAGGTTCACAAGCTGCCTTTTCCCGATACTTAAGTGCTCGGTCTGATTTCACCGTGCTTAACGCCCAGTGTTATAAAAACTATTTAGCTCGTTGCAAGACCCAGTTTACACTGGATGCAAAACAGTTTTATAATTTTGTTAACACAAAGCGTAAATCTTCTAGTTACCCATCATCACTTAAATTTGAAAATTCGGCTGCTAGCACTGATCAAGCCATAGCCGATCTTTTTGCACAGTTTTTTCAAACCACCTATTCAACATCAAGTCCTCCAGATCAGTCTTACCCATATGTCATTCCTAAATCAAACTTTATTCGTTGTCCTGTTATAAGTAAAAGCTCACTTCTTTTAGATTTGCAAAGGGTCAAACCAGTCTACTCTCCGGGTCCTGACGGAGTCCCTGGATGTGTGCTTAGGTATTGCGCTGAGACTTTGTGTAGACCATTGCACAAACTGTTTACTTTGTCTTTAGAAACATCCGATTTCCCACACAGATGGAAGGAATCGTTTGTTATCCCGCTTCATAAAAAAGGGAGTAAATTGAACGCATGTAATTACAGAGGTATTTCAAAGCTATCAGCAATACCGAAGCTCTTTGAGAACATTATTACGCCTCATTTACAACACAGTTGTAGGTCCCTTATTTCCTCTTGTCAACACGGATTTATAAAACGTAGGTCAACGACAACCAACCTTTTGGAGTTTACTTCATTTGTTATAGGAGGTTTTAGAAAGAATCGTCAGACTGATGTGGTCTACACTGATTTTAGTAAGGCGTTTGATTCTGTAAATCACCCGATTTTAGTCCGGAAATTGGACCTTTTAGGGTTTCCAGGTGATCTTCTTAGGTGGATTTTAAGTTATTTGAATGATAGGACTCAAAGGGTCATTTTTAAAAACTCTTTGTCATCCCTAATCCGAGTTACTTCCGGTGTACCACAAGGAAGTCATCTTGGTCCGCTCCTGTTTACATTATTTATAAATGACCTTCCATTAGTCTTAACGAAGTCACGGGTTCTTATGTACGCAGATGACGTTAAGTTGTGCCTGCAATATAATGACCCCGCACAAAGTTTAGCTTTACAATCGGATCTAAATGCATTTCAAACATGGTGCATGGATAATGAATTGAATTTAAATGGTTCTAAGTGTAAACTAATGACCTTTTTTCGTGTCAGCCCCCACTACTCAACGTATACTTTGAGTGGTTGTGCGTTAGATAGGATAACGCATGCTGACGACCTTGGAGTCTACATGGATCCTAGACTTAAATTTTCCGATCACATTACTACTATGGTAAATAAAGCCAGGGGCGTGCTTGCATTTATCAAAAGGTGGTCGAAGGAATTCGATGATCCCTATGTCACAAAGACCTTGTTTATTTCATTAGTCCGACCAATTCTTGAGTACTGCGCTCCTGTTTGGAGTCCCCAATATGGGGTGCATATAGACCGGATTGAGTCTGTGCAAAAAAACTTCTTAATATTTGCCTTACGGAGACTTAACTGGGATACAAGCCTAATACTACCATCCTACTCTAGTAGACTACTTCTAATTAACTTACCATCGTTAGCTAACCGTAGAACTATGCTTGGTATTACGTTTATTAGAAATCTTATTCATGGTGATGTAGAGAGTCCCGAGTTACTGGGTCGCCTGCATTTTAATGTGCCAAATAGATTCACTAGAAACTATATTCCTTTAGTATTAAATCACTGTATCTCTAATTACGCAATGCATGAACCTTTTAGAGTACTTTGCAATGATTATAATAGACTATATCATCTAATATCTACTACTGACTCACTTCCTATCTTTAAATCAATAATACTATCCTCCCTAGTAACTAATTAGTTTTACTTGATGTATTTTGTCTATTCGTGTATTGACCTGTATTTTTAATTGTCTATTGTTACATTGTCCTTTTCTTTGTCCGCGATTATGTTTACTCGCCCAAAACGGTGATGGGCTCCGCGCGTAACAAGCTTTGCTTGGTGTCGTAGGGCCACTTGTTTGTACTGACCATAGTGCATCAACGTCCAAGAATAGGGGATCGTATTGCGCGGCCTGCGACGATCCATTGGCACACGAACGTGTGAAGGGGAGGGAATATGGCCAAAACACAGCCCGATCGTATTGCGATCAAGCGACAGCTAAGCTTGTGGGGCAGTGTGGACTGACGACTGACGAACTTTATGAACTAATATTATTTTCCAGGCACTTTTAATATTTATTCTCGTTATGTTGGAGAGGAGAGAGGCTTACCAAGATCCCACGACCCGAATACGACGTAGCTTATGCCGGCAAATGGTGCCAGAATATCGGACGCCTCTCCCTCGGCCCAAGTCCTTGTCAGGACTCGGGCACGAATATGCCCACGTTACAGAATTGGCGCCCAACGCTAGGATTTTTCATATTCCTTAAGGAATATTATTAGGGTCAACCATCTCGATGCCTGCGGTATCGGAGTGGATGCACCTAAGTATGGCAAAGCTTTTATCTTTATTTGCCATGAGTAATTTGACTGTTTTATAGAGCAGGGAACTTAAATAATTTTAAATATGCGCATACTTATCTATTTTGTCTTTCAACTAGTACTTTAAGGTCCCCAACTTCTGTGACTGTCAGTGTTGAGAGTCCTCTCAACCAAAACTTTGTCTCAGAATAGAGGCTTGACTTTAAGATAATTTAATTTTTGTCTATTACAATTGTAGAATTCCCTGTTTTGTTCATGGACAAATTTACCGGAATTTCCTTAAACCAAGAACTATGAGTTATCCTTTTTATAATACTATAAAACTACGTGCTGAACGACTATTTGTTAAAGTTAACGTAAATACAATTTATAGGTGCTTTCTGGCCGACGCCACACGACGTACTAGGCATTTGCCCGGTCGTTTGAATTGGTTCGAGTCCAGAAAGTGCAGGAGCGCAAACATTACGGTAACGCATTTAGCAGTTGCGGTGCGGGTCCACTGTTCGTTTGTCGATCCAGGACAGAATAAGGGTGGGGGAACTGACAGGAAACGCAAAGCCGACGCCCTACAACGTACTAGGCATTGGTCCGGTCATTTGCTTGGTTCGAGTCTTTGCTGTTTCCCTTGACATATTTGGGCGGTGGACGATTTTTAGTTTCTCTGGCCGACGCCTCACAACGTATTAGGCTAGCTGGTCAGGTCGTTTGCTTGGTTCGAGTCCAGAGAAATAGGAGACGGTTGTGGAGCCCGAGAATGATCGGTCAAACAACTTGTTTTCCGACGACTGGCGGGAGGGGGTTTTTGGACAGATTCCTTATCTAGACACAGCCATTCCGTTTGGAACATTTGGGATGTCTAGAAAAAGGGAAAGTAAGGGCATGTTAGCTTAGCGGAACCGCGTTGTGTAGAAGCGGCTATCACCCCTAGTTAAGGAAATTTATTTTGTTTTTTGTTTGGAGCTTAAATATCGGACGGTTCTTGACCGAAGAGAAACTTGAGAAGCAGAGAGAAGCACCCCCAGTTTATAAACATTTTTATTGTCGACTTATTCAGCGTATACATCGCTGACCGGGTGTTTTGAAAAGAATCACGTGAACCTTTTATACCAAAACGCAAAAAAGTGAAGATAAATTTTAGTGCGTGTATTAATCCGCACAAAGTGACAATCTATAAAAAGAAAGCGGAGGCCTTTAAAGAAGTTCCAATCATATAAATGAAGGGGGCCAAGAAGAAGGTCTTATTCCAACCCAGCACCGGAAGAGTGACCCGAGCAACAACGCGCGGAGACAATCACCAACCCCGGAGTGCGAGCGCGCCAAGGCTAGGAGACTCATCTGAAAGAGAGCCGTGGGAGCTCGCACAGAATCAGCCAGGACAGGTAGATACCTTGTCCGAAGAAAACAATTTGGACCAATACACTGAAATGGAAGGAGCCGCCGGTGGGGAGAATCTACCCCTAAGACCGCCGAAAGGAAGATCAAGTATGCTTCCCCAATTTCAGGGGCACGAGGAGGACAACTTAGAGGCTGCCGAGCGACGTGAACAAAGATTGATGGAGCTCTTAAGGCAGAGCAACGAAATGCAGCGTGGAATGAGTGCCCAGATAGAAGCGCTGAAAGCACAGATAACAGAAATGCAGTCTCCAATATCCAGGAGACCCGAACAGAAGGGACTGCCTTCGCCACCCCGTAATGTTCCAAATTCAACGGACAGCTTTTTGAGATACCAAGAGACCCCGCCTCTGGATCCGGTAACACAGGACATGCTCAATAGCCAGATGCACCGGTTAAGAACACCCAGGCGGAGGGACACCCCGTCCCACAGGCAGTCCAGAACAAACGAGAGGGAGACGAGTCACCAACTGCACCCATCGGAACTCATCGTTTCAGGGACCAAGACCAAAAGACGTCAGATTAGACAGATGGAACCTAAAGTTCGACGGAAGCGGTCGCGGCATGACAGTTGAAAGTTTCCTGTTCCGCGTGAACCGATTGCAAGAGTTATATGACCTCAGTCGCCAACAAGTCTTTCGTGAATTCCATCTTCTGCTAGCAGGTGCGGCCACCAAATGGTATTGGCAGTTAATGGAGGACAAGGCCGAAGACTACGGCTTTGACTACTATTCGTTGACACAGGAGATGGAACGAGCGTTTTCCACTACCGGAAGTGACGTTATGAAAGTCAAGGAACTGATGGAAAGGAAGCAAGGGCCACACGAAACCTTTAGCGATTATGTCTCGGATATGCATAACTTGCGTTTCAAGCTGAAGCATAAAATCGCTGAAGATGAATTTGTTGAGCTTTTGAAAGACTACATGAACTCCCAGATGGGCGGCTTGCTGCTAACATCCCCATTAACTTCGTTAGCGGAATTCAAAAGGGAGGGTCTCCGAGTGGACCGCTGGTTAAAAAGTACTGCGAAAAACTTGCCCAACACTACAAAGCTTTCCTAATAGTACAAAAGTACAAACATATAAATCAAACATTTCTAATAAATATGCTTTAACAGATCGTCAGTTAGATTTAACACAGATTCCATACGCCAAGGATATGAAAAATACTAGAGTACATAATATACCTTTAACATAAAGCAACAGCAGTGAAGATATCAGCCCGAACAGCTCAGCCGATAAAACATGAGACTCTTGATCAGAGGAGTGGGTCAAAGCCACACGTGAATGGGCGCCTAAAAAGGAGAAGAAACACGGAACAGACAACGATGGTCGTACGCAGATTCCTTTTGCGAAGTCATTCCATGCGGTCCGCATCGATCACTTCGAGCCTGTTGCGTACGCCCTCCAACAACGACTAATCTTTAGACAGGGGGAGGGGTGCATGTGACTAGCCAGACTCATACTAGTAAAGGCAGAAGAAAATGCAATTCGGCAATTCTAGGGTGTCGCGTGGCCAAGAACAACGGCCACGATCAACCTACTGGTAACCATACTCCAGTAGCTGGCAAGGTGCAACAGCCGGCCGTTGACTCCCAAGATAGCAGATATCGAGGAATAGTAATCCTAGCTGGGAACACCTAGGTGATCCGATCCATACCGGCAGCCAAGTAAAAGTTCTAGTCTGGTATAAAAGACCTAAGACAATTAGAGAAGAGGAGAGAATCCATTTGTGTGTCTTGCTGACGGAAGCCGGCAGCTCCGAGGGAAGACGACTTTCCCTAGGGTAGTCGTTCACGGTCCAACAGTCCTTGAGGAGGACACAAATTGCTGCTCGAAAGATCCTTATGTGTTGGACCAACGCCGCCATTGTCATCAAAGAACGTGGAGAGGATCAACAATAAAGACGACATCTGACATACTGTGATGTTTGTAGCCGTGATCCCCATGCTCCTGAAAATTGTTCAGCTGTAGGAGCCATCCGTTCGAAAGCGTGGTGACCAATAACGTACTTCGGAGAAAGTAGTGGTGGTAGACTAATATCCTCAAGTAATACAATTGGAAAACAAGTGAAAATCAACAAAAAACATTGGAAGCATTCAAACATGCACTGAAATACATTTAAACCAACCGAATCGATAGACAAAGTTTGAATCATGATAAACAGCCATTGAAGAAGTCGCATGTCTCTGACACAATATAACTATATATTTTGTGTTTAAGTGAATTAGTATACTTAAGAACAGCCGTATTTTGGTGCATATAGATTTATATCCGGAGCGTCGAGATCTCATCGGCCAGGGTTTAAAGAGGGGGTAAGTTTGTCGAAACCCGGTTCCTTTCCTATAAACATACATATATAAATATCCGTGCAGTATCCTACGGTTTTATAGACTACTGTAAACTTTTTAAGCGCCAAGTATCAGCCTTGTTGTTGTATGTACAATTGCAAGAGCCCTGCGAGTGACGTTTTTTGTCGTGAATAGTCAGCGATTTGCTGATGTGTGCACCATCACAGGTGGTGAATTCGATACTCTCCGCTAGCAATATAATTGCCAATTAAATAAATTCCATATGAAAGGAACCGTGTTCCGAAAAACTTACTCCCTCTTTAAGTCCTGGGCGATGAGATCTCCACGATCCGGATCCTGGGCTTTGGAAAATATTATATTGGATATATATATATAAATATACGTGCACCAAAATACGGCTGTTCTTAAGTATACCAATTCACTTAAACACAAAATATATAGATATATTATGCCAGAGGCATGCGACTTCTTCAACGGCTGGTGGAGTGACTCGCCTTCTCTAAGTTATCAACATGATTCGCACTTTCGTGGCCGTTGTTCTGGCCACGCGACACCCGAGAATTGCCGAATTGCATTTTCTTCTGCCTTTGCCAGTATGAGTCTGGTTAGTCAAATGCACCCCTCCCCCCGACTGAAGATTCGTCATTGTTTCTCTATGTGAATCTTTCTATGTGGAGGGCGTACGTAACAGTCTTGCAGAAATTGTAAAGTTTTGAAATTAAAACATAAGGGATCAATAAAATATTTGCATTGTGTAATAGGTCCTTGGGGAAACCCCAAAAAAACGCGTCAGAACCTCTACCTCTATGGTGGTGTGGAAATAACGACTGCTTTAAATTTAGTTTAAGTAACAATGAGAAAAGCATAACAAAAGTTGGACTATATACTATCTATTTACGAAATTTTCGCAGGCGAAGCAACAGTCAACCTTGCTTGTGTATATATATATATATTTATGTGACGATACTTACGTATATCTATATACATGTTAGTCAAATTCGAATTCAAATTTTACTTTTATTAAGTAGCACCTGTGTAGAAGATGACGTTCCAGGCGAAAACAAGCCCCCATCAAAAAAAAAAAGGCACGTCATTAGTGTGGAAATATTTCCAGCAGGTTGAGGGAGGCTGTGGAAAGTGTGTAGGGTGTAAGCAACCTCAACGACCTAGTTTCATTTTTTAATGTGTCTTCAAGCAAGGCATATTCTATGGAGTCGGTAAGCAAAACACAACTAGACGATGCGCTAATAAGAATGGTCTCTACGGACATGCATCCGTTTCGCATAGGGTTCCGTAAATGTTGTGCATTGCTTAAACCCCAACTGTACTTTGGCTTTGGCATAAATGAAAAGATCCACGAGATCTTCGCAAATGTGCAGTACTGCGGCATCACAACAGATGGGTCGACGAGTCGAGCAAATTACCAGTTTTTGTCGGTAACGTGCAACTTTGTTACCACAAAATTTATCTAAGAAGTGCGGTGTTGTTAACGAACAAATTAGAATGCGACACTGTTATATGGGCATATTAGTGCCCGAGTCCTGAAAATGACTTGGGGCGATGGAGAGGCGTCCGATTTTCAGGCACCATTTTGTGTGTGTGCGTACAATATTCAGGAATACAATATTCGTTAACGCCATCTTCAAGGACTCTACAGCTAGCTGGGACTCTATACTCCAAAAAAACTTTGAGTTACAAGTTTTCTTTAGCGATTCAGTGAGCGGAGATAGCGGAAACCACTTCGCGCCTCTTCGCTCTTCGTTTCCGGAATCGATCCCTGGCTTTCTGAACTTTTTCGGCGATATTTGAACTCCAAATATCGGCGCATCCGTTCTTCATATGATAAATAAATAAAATTACAGCTTTACCTATGTACACTTATCTACACTTAGGACATTTACTGCTTCGCAAGACTCTTCTCTGAACGCATCCTTCCCGCCCTCAGATCCCATAGCCCACCGTTTTCCGCGCAATCCGGTCACTTTGTAGTAATGCTGTCCAGTTTTTCGGATACATAGCAAAAAGTCTGCAATCTGTCGACTCCCACTGCCGGTAGCCATGGTCCATGGCTCCACCTCGTGCACATCCGGATCCTCTTCAGCCCTTAGAAAGCACGGCCTCCCTCACCCTGGGTTTGTCTCCGGGGCCAAAGCGCGGTTTCTGCCCGTATAAGGCGCGTCCTCGGCGGCCGAAGTTGCTTTCGACCTCGATGCACTTACCCACCTATGGCCCTCTTTGGTTATTTTTACCAACTGTCGCTCTGACAAAGGTTGAATCTGGCGGACGATCTGGCCATGTTGCGATTAATCCCGGTTCGCTCAGAAATAATTTTAAAGGGACACATCATGATAGGCAGATGTTGGGATAGTCGCAGCCATATCGTCTAAGCAGACAGATGAAGCGGGAGTTTCCGAAATGAGTGTTTGTACCTAGAGATTGAATAAAAGTGAGTAGACGAATATTTAGCTTATTAGTGGTAGTAGCCTATTCTTTTATTTATACGGGGTCCCAACACAACGGGCACTGGGATATTTATTTGAGAGTTCCACGGACTTATGCACAATTTCGCCGTACCTGAGAGCCACGATTTGGTGATGCAACCGGTGTCCGTTCGACCCTCTCAGAAGTACTTGGACCAGCTAACGTCGTCTTCCCAGGTCGCCACCGACGCCCTTCAACCTTACCCGGTGAGTCCGTTCGGGACTCTTCCCTCATTTTGGGAACATCAGGCCGTAGTATCGCGCGGCATTGAGAGATACCGCCATTTTTAGTCGGGCGGTCGATCTTTGTACTGGTCTTGCCGAAACACATTGTAGCGCGCCAGGTTTCCTGGTGCGACATTCATTGTCGCTGGCCTCCGACGATTAAGTCCTCGGCCCGGGTTATAATCGCCCTCCATGCCTGGCCCAGAAGTGGCTGAAATGCAAAATTGTTAATTACATGTGTACATTTATTGCTTTATATACTTCCTTTTTAATTGACCTGTACGAGCGGCTCCGGCCGACCGAGATTGGGTGGTGCCCCTGCAAAATCCTATGGCCATCCTTGGTTTGGTGGGAGCGGTTGGCTAAGTCAACGATAGCCACCAAAAATAACCAATTTTTCCGTAAAGTTCTATTTTTTTTTTTTGATGATTTGTCTTTTGGTCGCGTTAACTCTGCCGCATTGACCAGATACTGGTATTTGTATTTTATTTTTTTTTTTGGTTTTAAATCATCACATGGATGATAGAGCTGTTGGTCGCAACAGCACTGCCGCATAGACCAGATACTGGTGGTTTGAAGGTGTATGCGCGATACACCCACGTAGACTCAGCTGCAATCGATATTAATCGTAGACGTTCTCAATGTTGTGATGTCGTTGATGCTTAAAGTTATTCCTTCAGAATGTTGCTCTTAATGTCGAGGTGTCATCAGAAAGTGTAGTGATAGTCTAGGTTAGTCCTCCAGATAGATTAACCGAGGATGTTTGGCGGGGTGCTGTTGGTTTCAGTACATTTGCTCGTACGTTACCAATGTACAAGACCACAGAAAATGGTC
The DNA here is from genome assembly GCF_014743375.2 of Drosophila subpulchrella. Lineage (NCBI taxonomy): Eukaryota > Metazoa > Arthropoda > Insecta > Diptera > Drosophilidae > Drosophila > Drosophila subpulchrella. The sequence continues at coordinate 800,968 of NW_023665697.1, read as the reverse complement.
TGCAAGATGTTCCGTGGGATGAGTATGACAGGTGGTTGTCAGGCCAATAAGCCAGTGTTTCTTAATAATTATAAAGTGATAGAAATAAGAGGTAGATTCAAAAATGTAAATTGCAGTATTTAAAAAAATATGGCCAACTCTCTTAAATGGAGTGGTTCTTTTTTCTCTTGTAATTGTGATAGATTGTTATAATAATTACAAATTTTAAATTTAGTACGGATGTGGGTTGGTTTTTGGCAGTTAAGAATTAGATCTTCAGCGTACTCAGGTGCGTTTTAAGTATCACAGAGACTTGACTTAATAACTTTTAGTCTATTTAAGAACAATTTGTCATACGTATGATCTACCATTAATCTATTTTGAACTTTAGTTCTTTTGGCTTTCCATTTGAGGTCATAGTGCTATGGCTTTTTGGGATTGTCTGAAAATACAACAATAAGGTTAGACCCTTTGTTTATACATTGGCTTTTGTAATCCTCATTTCATTTATGATGTAAAATCTCTTTACTGCTAAATTTTAATATCTACAGTAACACCCTCGCTGACAGCTAAGTGAGCTACAGCATCAGTCGTTTCGTTCAGTTCAATTCCTTTGTGTTCTGGGATCCACATGAACCCATAACGATCCATAAAATCTTGTAAACCCGATTTCTCATCTATGTCATGTATTTTTTGTAGAATATAAGACTCAGTTTACTTATTTTTGACTAAGTTGACAGCACCCAAACTGTTACAGAAAATTGCAGTCTTCGACAAATCTCACTGGATAGCCTTATACCAGCAAGCTCTTCACCCACCGAGGATAAGGAAGATTCCGCTGGCAATTCCGCTAGCAACAGGTTTTAAGGAGGCATCTGTGGATATAACATTCCATTTATTATTTCGGTGTATATGGCCTTCATTTCATCACTCGAATATTTTTTCTAGTTTTTCACTAATACTTTTTCTTTAACATTTACTTTCCTTGAAAGAAGTATTCTCGAATTTTAGTATTCTCAAAAAAGAAACTAATCTCCTTATTGGTACTGGTGTAACCTGTATCTGCCAAGGAATACTTGAATTCGTTATAAAGAGAAGGGTTCATAGTCTTTATCTTGATAAGCCCTTTTGCCGTAAGAAACTTTGATCGAAAAAGTGGTGGCACGACACCCGCAAAAACAAAAATTTTGTGTTTGCTAGTTCCTGGTGGGACATCAACACATCTTCGTAGGACCCTTGCCTGATCAATTTCTAAATTTTTTTTATTGGCTAGGCTTGTTATTGCATATTCCTGCTTGGCACGAACAAAAGATTTGAAAAGATTAGTGCTTATTCTTGGCTTTGAGACTGATTTGAAGGATGTTGCGTACTGGATAAATTTTTCGCTCTTCTTGGAGTCAGCTTTCACCTTTTTCACGTGATCATTAAGCGACAGTTTTGCGGAGAAAACATTCCCCAAAAAAGAGTAATTTCTTAGACCCCTTTTGACAGGAAACTGAGGCACCAGTGGATTAACACCTTTGGATAGTTATGACTCAAGAGAGTCGGAAAATATGATGGTGCAATTTTGTCGATTAATCTTGAAATTTAAACTCTGCCGGAAATTAGTGTTTGCAATAGCGTACTTCAGAGCTTGCTGTGGGGCTCTAGTATTTACAATATCAGCTTGGGTGCTTAATTAATCCGTTTGGTGCGGAGTGCGTGAAACAGATCTGGGTGGGAATAATTTGGACGCGTTGTTCAAAGAAATAGCTGACCCTGGATTTACCTCAGAGTCAGTCAGAGTTATATTTAAGTTAGCTCTTGGCTCAGAGTTGTTTATTAATAAAATAAATAAGGTGTCATACAACTTGTGGGTGTGTATACATATATGCTATTGCAGCTGACGGGGGTAAAATGAGAATCATATAAATGTAAATTCTTTATAATACACACTAATATCCTTTTGTAAAAAAAAATTTGGCATTCAGAACTTAAACATCATTAACACATTTCCTTTAAAGGGTACTACTAATTTGAAATTACAAAATAATGTTGTTATTCTCATTTAAATTGCATTCCTATGTTTAAACAAATACATATAAATGTTTAAGCAAATAAATTCACGGCCATCCTCACACCATTCCGCTGCATTTTTATACCCGTTACTCGTAGAGTAAAAGGGTATACTAGATTCGTCGGAAAGTATGTAACAGGCAGAAGGAAGCGTTTCGGACCCCATAAAGTATATATATTCTTGATCAGGATCACTAGCCGAGTCGATCTAGCCATGCCCGTCTGTCCGTCTGTCCCTCTGTCCGTATGAACGCTGAGATCTCGGAAACTATAAGAGCTACAATACTGGGATTAGGCATGCAGATTCCTGAGAATCCTGCACAGCGCAAGATTGTTTCAGTAGAGTGCCACGCCCACTCTAACGCCCACAAACCGCCCAAAACTGTGGCTCTTACAGTTTTGATGCTAGAACAGAAATTTTAACTGAAATGTGTTGTTCGCATCAATACCTATCGATTGACCAAAAAAAAGTTTGCCACGCCCACTGTAACGCCCACAAACTTCAAAAAATCGTAAATATGAACGCGGATATCTCGGAAAATATCAAAGATAGAGAAATGTGATATCAGATTTAGATTCCGTAGGCTTGAGCGCAGCGCAAGTTTGTTACGCGAATATGTTACGCCCACTCTAACGACCACAAGCCGCCCAAGCCTGTGGCGCCCACAATTTCCATGCGATATAAAAAATTTTAACTGAAATGTATTGGTCTCGTCAATACGTATCGATTGATCCACGCCCACTCTAACGCCCATGACACTTAAATCTGTCTACCGCCGGCAGGTGGCGCATTTCAATCTCGCTTTGCTGCTTGCATATCTCCATTTCCTTTGGTCCCTTTAGCCGAGTAACGGGTATCTGATAGTCGAGGTACTCGACTATAGCGTTCTTCCTTGTTATTACTAAAATTAATATAATTATTAATTAGCACCAGTGGTCTTGTTATGTGGGCATATTAGTGCCCGAGTCCTGACAGGGACTTGGGTCGAGGGAGAGGCGTCCGATGTTCAGGCACCAATTGCCGGCATAAGCTACGTCGTATTTGGGTTGTGGGATCTTGGTAAGCCTCTCTTCTCTCCAACATAACGAGAATAAATATTTAAAGTGCCTGGAAAATAATATTAGTCCAGAAAATTCGTCAGTCGTCAGTTCACACTGCCCATTAGTGTTATTATCATTAGTGTGGAAATATTTCCAGCAGGTTGAGGGAGGCTGTGGAAAAAGTGTAGGGTGTAAGCATCATCAACGACCTGTAAGACCCTGGTTTCATTTTTTAATGTGTCTTCAAGCAAGGCATATTTTATGGAGTCGGTAAGCAAAACACAATTAGACGATGCGCTAATAAGAATGGTCTCAAAAGAACATGCATCTGTTCCGCTTAGGGTTCCGTAAATGGCTTTGGCATAAGTGAAAAGAAAGCTCCACGAGATCCTCGCAAATGTGAAGTACTGCGGCATCACAACAGATGATTCGACGAGTCGAGCAAATTACCAGTTTTTGTCGGTAACGTGCAACTTTGTTTCCACAAGATTTATCTAAGAAGTGCGGTGTTGTTAACGAACATTCCTCCTCACATTCTTTGATTTTACTGGCGGCGGTGGTGCGACACATAACATTCTTTCGTCCTGCTATTTGGGTCCTCCTTACTGAGAGTTAGATAAGGTAGCTGCTCCTGGTGGCGTAGACTCCGTTGGCGGCTGCCCATTGGAAAGTCGCCTTTTCTCGGAGGTGGCGGCTTCCGTCAGCAAGACACCCGAATGGATTCTCCTCTCTTTTCTAATCCGCTAAGGACTTTTACACCGGACAAGAGCTTTTACTTGGCTGCCGGTATGGATCGAATTAACTTGGTTTTTCCACATAGACATATTATTTCTCGATATCCGCTATCTTGGAATTCAAGGCCCGGCAGTTGTACTTTGCCAGCTGGCGGGGTATGGTTATCAGTAGGTAGTTCGTGGTCGATGTTATGGCCACACGACACCGGTAAATAGCCAAATTGCATTTTCTTCTACCTTTACCAGTCTGAGTATGGTTAGTCAAATGCACTACTCCCCTCGACTCAATTTTTTTATGGGGAGGGCGTTCGTAACAACACCCACCAAAACAGCGAAAATATTGCATATACGTTACGAAACGTACTTGTTAAGTGGAATATACTGCATGAATTTATATCAGTAATCTCAGACAACGAATGTTCGATGACACCCACCCACAACACCCACCAAAACAGCGAAAATATTGCATATACGTTACGAAACGTACTTGTTAAGTGGAATAAACTGCATGAACTTATATTAGTAGTCTCAGACAACGAATCGTCGATGATTAATACGTGCAAACTTTTAGAGAAACGGCACATGTCCTGATTTGCACACATTTTGAATCTTATAGTGCAAGAAAAATTGATGATCGACAGCGGTACAAAATGTAAAAATATTGTCTCCTCTATTCGTCCGTCAAAATGTCTTGCTATCTGCGACCGCCCTTTCCAGGTAATGTAGAGGGCGATTCAAGAAAATCCCCATAAAAATACCCGTCGCCCTTTTGATGGGTTCCCTGATGGCCTAAGGACACTTAATTTTTGCATTCAAGAAAATAAAATTGGCTTTCACCACTAACTCACTTTGATTAATTTTAACACAAGTGTGACTTTAATGGGGTCGTCTCTGATCCCCAAATTGGCAGCCACTGAGTTAAAAATCTCACCTAGATGTCTTTCACGAAATTTTCCAGGCCTGGTGCTCTCAATCCGGGACCATTTGAGAGAATTCCCAAGAGCAAGCTGGGATTCATTTATATAGCTAAATCGCCCAATAGCCAACAATAGGGGCGCCTCCGGCATTGGGTAACTCTACCTACGCTATCGACAGATTGTCCCAATATCAGCTTACTACCTGCCAGTTCTCACTTACCACCCAAGGATTTAGAGAGACGCCACCCGGTCTGAAGCCACTCGACGAAATCATTGGGAGCATTGAAAACGTTTTGTGATGGGACCTGGTCTGCCATCCAACTAGCAGTTCTAAATGGTGCTCGACGCGGGGTGTACGCTCAATTATGCTGTGGGTCAGACTTTGCGGAATCCACTGTTTCCTTTCGGCCCTTTGCACCTACTAGATTCGTTGAAGAGACTCCCTAAAAGATGAGACCATCCTCGATTAAGTCTGGTAATTTGCCCAAGTAGTAATTCTTCCCCAGTGAATTCGGTGGTTTCGAGACTCAACAACTCCGTCGGATCCACCGCTAGCTCTTCTACGCACCGTGCGAGGAGACACCCACGACATTCTTGCTTCCATTCCGATGCTCGATGTTGAAGGGGAATCCTTGAATCATGTGACCACCGGGCCAACCGTCCCGAAAGATCTTTCATGGACATGAGCCACTTCAAGCTCGCGTGTTTCGTGATGCAGGTGAATGGCATCCCTTCGACATACGGCCGGAACTTGCGAATAGCCAGGAGAGCGGAGAGACGCTCTTTCTCGGATACGTTGTAGTTACCCTGATGTTTGTTCATCCTCGCCGAGAAAAAAGCAATCGGCTTTCCCTGTCCGTCGTCGTCTCGCTAGAAAAGCACCGACTCTAACGTGTGATGCATGAATAAAGAAATGTCTCTGGATGTCCGCAGGCACCAGTACTGATGCTGTCGTTAACGCCATCTTCAAGGACTCTACGGTTAGCTGGGACTCTGGACTGAAAAAAAATCTTTGAGTTACCAGTTTTCTTCAGTGATTCAGTGAGCGGAGATAGCGGAAACCACTTCGCACCTCTTCGCTCGTTGTTTCCGGAATCGATCCCTGGCTTTCTGATCTTTTCCGGACACCAATCTCATGCCGCTCAACTGGTGCTCGGCGAAGATCCGGTTCGTGAACTCCAAATATCGGCGCATCCGTTCTTCATATGGTAAGTAAATTAAATTACAGCTATACCTATGTACTAAACATTTATCTACACTTAGGACATTTACTGCTTCGCAGGACTCTTCTCTGGACGCATCCTTCCCGCCCCCAGATCCCCTAGTCGACCGTTTTCCGCGCAATCCGGTCACTTTGTAGTAATGCTGTCCAGTTTTTCGGATTCATAGCAAACAAGTCTGCAATCCGCCGACTCCCACTTCCGGTAGCCATGGTCCATGGCTCCACCCCTTGCACATCCGGATCCTCTTCAGCCCTTAGAAAGCATGGCCTCGCTCACCCTGGGTTTGTCCCCGGGGCCAAAGCGCGGTTGCTGCCCGTATAAGGCGCGTCCTCGGCGGCCGAAGTTGCGTTCGACCTCGATGCACTTGCCCACTTATGGCCCTTTTTGGTTATTTTTACCAACTGTCGCTCTGGCAATGGTTGAATCTGGCGGACGATCTGGCCATGTTGCGATTAATCCCGGTTCGCTCAGATATAACCTTAAATGGACACATGATGATAGGCAGATGTTGGGATAGTCGCAGCCATATCGTCTAAGCAGACAGATGAAGCGGGAGTTTCAGAAATTAGTGTTTGTACCTAGAGATTGAATAAAAGTGAGTGGAAGAATATTTAGCATGTTAGTGGTAGTAAGGCAATTTATACGGGGTCCCAACACAACGGGCACCGGGATATTTATTTGAGAGTTCCACCGACTTATGCACAATTTCGCCGTACCTGAGAGCCACGATTTGGTGATGCAACCGGTGTCCGTTCGACCCGCTTAGAAGTACTTGGACCAGCTATCGTCGTCTTCCCAGGTGCTGCCGACGCCCTTCAACCTTTCCCGGTGAGTCCGTTCCGGACTCTTCCCTCATCTTGGGAACATCAGGCCGTAGTATCGCGCGGCATTGAGAGATACCGCCATTTTTAGTCGGGCGGTCGATCTTTGTACTGGTCTTGCCGAAACACATTGTAGCGCGCCAGGTTTCCTTGTGCGACATTCATTGTCGCTGGCCTCCGACGAAAAAGTCCTCGGCCCGGGTTATAATCGCCCTTCATGCCTGGCCCAGAAGTGGCTGACATGCAAAATTGTTAATTACATGTGTACATTTATTGCTTTATATACTTCCTTTTTAATTGACCTGTAGGAGCGGCTCCGGCCGACCGAGATTGGGTGGTGCCCCTGCAAAATCCTATGGGCATCCTTGGTTTGGTGGGAGCGCTTGGCTAAGTCAACGATAGCCACCAAGAACAACCCATTTTTCCGTAAAATTGTATTTTTTTTTTGATGACTTGTCTTTGGTCGCGTCAACTCTGCAGCATTGACCAGATACTGGTATTTGTATTTTTTTTTTTTTTTGGTTTTAAATCATCACATGGATGATAGAGCTGTTGGTCGCAACAGCACTGCCGCATTAACCAGATACTGGTGGTTTGAACGTGTATGCGCGATACACCTACGTAGACTCAGCTGCAATCGATATTAATCGTAGACGTTCTCAATGTTGTGATGTCGTTGATGCTTAAAGTTATTCCTTCAGAATGTTGCTCTAAATGTCGAGGTGTCATCAGAAAGTTTAGTGATAGTCTAGGTTAATCCTCCAGATACATTAACCGAGGATTAACCGGCGCCAATTCGGCGCAATTCGGGCAAGACAGCGGAGGCAGATGCCGCATCCCAATTGTGATTTGAATTCCAATTCTGGCTTCCAGTTCATTTTGGCCGGGACTGCCAACTCGTTTTTGTATCGCTAAAGCGATTGTAGTTTAATTTTCTTATTCTAAATATTTGTACAAGTTTCTAATTTAATTTACGATTCCTATTTAGCCATTATACTTGCGTGTGTGCTTCCGACATAGTATGACATATATACACCTAAATTAAACTATTCTACAGCGCACATCGGTTGTCATCAGGCCTGCTGACTTCGTTGGAGAGTTCGTAAGTACGGCATAGCCGTAAATCATTTACATTCCTATATATATATATTTATTCTTGTCTGAGCCCGCACACTTTTGGTACAAATATATACATGTAATTTTTCCACATTCGTTTATTGATAAATATTAAATAAGAATCGTTTGCCCTTATATAGTTTAACGTAATCCGCCTAAGTGCTTTTCTGTAATTATACCCGTTACTCGTAGAGTAAAAGGGTATACTAGATTCGTCGGAAAGTATGTAACAGGCAGAAGGAAGCGTTTCCGACCCCATAAAGTATATATTTTCTTGATCAGGATCACTAGCCGATTCGATTTAGCCATGTCCGTCTGTCCGTCTGTCCGTCTGTCCGTCTGTCCGTCTGTCCGTCTGTCCGGCTGTCCGTCTGTCCGTCTGTCTGTCCGTCCGGATGAACGCTGAGATCTCGGAATCTATAAGAGCTAGGCTATTGAGATTAGGCGTGCAGATTTCTGAGCTTCTTACGCAGCGCAAGTTTGTTTCAGCAGAGTGCCACGCCCACTCTAACGCCCACAAACCGCCCAAAACTGTGGCTTCTACAGTTTTGATGCTAGAGTAAAAATTTAAACTGAAATGAATTGTTCTCATCAATACCTGTCGATTGACCCAAAAAACGACACGCCCACTTGAACGCCCACAAACCGCCCATAAACTTCAAAAAATCGTAAATATGAACGCGGATATCTCGGAAAATATCAAGGGTAGAGAAATGGGATTTCAGATTTAGATTCCGTAGGCTTGAGCGCAGCGCAAGTTTGTTACGCGAATATGCCACTCCCACTCTAACGCCCACAAATCGCCCAAGCCTGTGGCGCCCACAATTTTCATGCTAGATAAAAAATTTTAACTAACGTATTGGTCTTGTCAATAACAATCGATTGATCCAAAAAAATCTTTGCCACGCCCACTCTAAGGCCCACAACGCTTAAATCTCGCTTTGCTGCTTGCATATCTCCATTTTCCTTTGGTCCCTTTAGCTGAGTAACGGGTATCTGATAGTCGAGGAACTCGACTATAAAGTTCTTACTTGTTTTTGAATAAGTTTGCCGCATATCGATAAAATATGTAATCAGTTTCGTAATAGTTAAACGTAAACCAAATATTCATTTCTTTTTCTATTTGATAATCTTGTACTGACACACGATCATATAGAGAGTCATTTGGCGTGAAGAACGCTTAGTTTTAAGGTTTCAATGTTAGGATTTGTAGTATTAAGAACCATGAACCATATTATTGTATTTGCCGTATTAAATGAAATTTAAGATGAATTAATTTGTGACCTTTTGAGGGCACCTTAGAGGATGTACCGCAGCGGTTGTTTTAAGGGTGGAGTCTAATGAGACTTCACAGGTAGGGTGGGTATAGAAGGTGGCCAATAACATCTGGTCCTCCGTCTTCGATAGGTACAGTATCTCGTCCGAATCTTAGCCGATGAGTTAAAAATCCTTATCGTTACCGTCTCTCTGTCTACTATTGTTAGTTCTGTGATACTCTTGTTTCATTTTAACACAAACCCATCTCCCTGAGCAGGCCGGTCAAAGCGTAGACTGAGGTGTTAGGGTGGACAACGCTCATAGAATGTGTTCGTTACAGAATTAAATGGCGCCCAACAATGGAGCAAGCCGGATGCCTGATCAGGCATCTGTCGTTTGACAGCCGAGCTTCCCGAAAATATTTCAACACATCCATTTTTTTAAAATTGTAGTTTCAGTTGGTATTTCATTTTTGACTTGGATTTGATGGTACTCTGGATAGATTCGGAGCCATACCAGCAGAAATGTTATACTTTGGTTACATGTTTTTCTATCAGTTCGGTCATACTCGGACATTATAGTTCAAAACATTCCATTTTGATTATTTGATACTTCGGAATTTTAGTTCTGATTTAAAGTCTGTTCTTCACCAGGTTTTCAGTTTTCAAACCACATCTTCTATCCAATTAAAATCGAGATTTGTTCTAGTTGAAAAGATTCGGCTAGTCCCTCTTTTGTTTGGTTAGACCTCAAAATACAATTTTTATATAATTAATTCCGCAAACATTTTCAGTTAATAATTAGTACCTATCGAACAAAAATCAACCTGCTGCTACATTACTCCTCAGGATAAGCCCCTCTTATTTTTATGATACTATGGCATTTCGTATTTCTCAAGGATATTTCTCGTCTTGTCATTGTTGAATGATTATCGTATACTTCTATCGCATATCGTACATTTCTATCGCATATCGTATATTTCTATCGCATATCGTATATCTTCCATTTCTCTTTTTAAGTTTTCGAGTTTAGTTAGTTGTTTAGTTAGGTTTGAAATCGAGCATCGTAAAGGGTGTAAAAATGTCGTGGAGGATGCTCTATCCCGTGCTTTCGAGGACGTTGAAGTTGCTGCGCTGAATTTTGAAGTTCACCCTGAAATCGATCTCGCATCAGATTCTTTTCAATCGTAAGAATATTCTGCACACCGGAACAAATTCTCGTCCTCACAGCTACCTGATTTCCAAGTAGTCGACGACTTCATCTATCACCGTGCAGCATTTCCCAATTCAATTGACACTTCACCAGACGATTGCTGGAAATTGTTCGTACCCGAATCGTTACGCCAAAGCGTAATCAGTGCCGCCCATGACAACCATCATCCGCGCATTGTGGAATGACCAAATGCCTAGAGCGCATTCGCCGCCGCTTTTACTGGCCAAGAATGGTAATCAACGTGCGGGACTACATACGCAACTGCGAAACGTGCCTCACTACAAAGCATCCTAGCCGTTCCTTGAAACCACCTATGGGCGCTCAAGTGCATAGCGAAAGGATATTTCAACGACTCTATCTGGATTTTATTTTCCCATTTCCGCGTTCCAAGTCTGGAAACATAGGCATATTGATTATCCTGGATCACTTTTCAAAATTCACTTTTCTAAAGCCAGTGAAAAAGTTCACCACTAAAGTGATAATCAGTATACTGCAGGACGAAATCTTTCCCTGCTTTGGTGTGCCTGAGACAGTCGTGAGTGACAACGGCACTCAGTTTAAAAGCCGTGACTTCTCCGACTTCCTCTCGAAATATGGCGTGCGCCACATGTTCACAGGTGCCTGTGCACCGCAGTCCAACGCAGCGGAAAGAGTCAACCGTTCAATCAACGCGGCTTTGGAAGCTTACATCCGCTCGGACCAGCGTGAATGGGATATTTTCCTCAGCAGCATCAATTGCTCACTTCGTAACTTCCTCCATCAGTCTATCGGTGTATCACCTTACCAAGTTGTTTTTGGGCAACATATGATCTCACACGGCCAGGACTATAAATTGTTGCGCAAGTTGGGTTTACTCGCCGAAGGTGATGTCAACCATTCAAGGACTGACGAGTTTCAGAAAATTCGTGCAAGCATCCATAAACATCTGAGCAAAGCTTATGAGACGAACTTTGCGCTGAGTAACGCTGCCAACAATTTCAACCCAAAGCTAGCCCCAGTCGGAACAAAAGCGCGAGTTAAGGAGAAACTTTGTCAATCATTATATATTCTGGAAGACATGAACGGCAAAGAGCTTGGTAAATTCCATGCCAAGGACATCTGGTGATCCCTTCTGACACCTTTTTCAGTTTTTATTGTTAGTCACAAAGGCTAAAAATCAAAACTGTGCTTGTGGGAGTCAGTATATTCGGCTAAGTTGGCATTCCTATTAGGACATTACCCATGGCAATTAACATAAATAGCCCAGTTGCAACCCTTCAGTAGCAAGGATCCGATCCTAGCTCGAATACCAAAAATACCATTTTTATGGATTTTGGGGATTTTGTACATTGTACATCCACGCTAGACGCCATGATTTCTCCCGAGATCGGTTCGCTCCCTGCATAAAGTGCTATAATTTTCAAACCCGTCCGCATCCACACATCCGCGTGTGAAATTCTTGGAATTTTGGTTGACCAGTACGACCGGTTATCACTCTCAATATTGGTGGTAAGATAACTCGACGATATATTGAAAGAATCTAATCGTAATTCCCGGGAAACAGCAGTGACCAGAGACACGTGCGAATTCTCGGAATTGACGGAAGTTTTACAGTCCTCCCTCTGCGCACAGCAAGGAGCAGGTGCCGCGTGCAGCGGTTCATTAGTGGAACCATACATTTCTTCAGCGCCAGGCCATAATCGCCATTTGGGATTCTCATACCGGACACCGCGTGAAAGAAATCTTTCATCTTTGCCACACCTGGATATATTTCATCATCGTCAAACCATAAGCGGCTTCAAGGATCGCCTCCGTCAACCCGCGTGAGGTTTTGACCTTGCCAAGCCCGCACCACGATCTATCAATTCGGGCAAAACAGCGGAGGCAGATGCCGCATCCGAATTGGAATTTGAATTCCAATTCTGGCTTCCAGTTCATTTTGGCCGGGACTGCCAACTCGTTCTTGTATCGCTGCAAGTCAGGTCGGGAGGCAATTATCGACCTGACCTTCGCTAGCCCTGAACCGGCACGTAAATGCGTATGGAGGGTGTTAGACATATATACCCACAGCGACGACGCCCTGATTTTCACCCAGACAAGCCCCAGTCTGGCCGCCCCAAGCAGCCGCCAAACGACCTACAAAGCGCACAACCTTAACACAGTGTCCCTCCTAGCACACATGGAAGGCGTCTGCGTTACAGGAGACGCTAGCACATGCGCGAGGAACATAGCCGATAGAGTGAAGGAGGCGTGCGATGCATCTATGGAGAAGGCCACGAAAGGTGGTAACGGGCGAAGACCAGTATCATGGTGGAACGACGAGATAGGAAGCGCGAGAAGATACTGCCTAGCGACCCGGCGCAGGTGTCAGAGAAGCAGAGGACGCGGAAACCAGGAGCTAAGGGAAGCAACCTATAGAGCCAAGAGAAAGGTGCTGAAGAACGTGATTAAAGCTAGCAAGGCCAGATGCTTCCAGGAGCTGTGCGAAGCGGCGGATGCAGAACCATTCGGGTCAGCATACAGGATGGTCATGGGTAAGCTCAACAGACAGCCGACCCCTACCGGCCACTTACAGTTTGGCCAAATAGTGTCCACCCTCTTCCCCACCCAGCCGCCCCTTACTTGGCAAGGTACCGGGGAAGGCGATACTGTTCTTACCAGCGAAGCCGAAGTCCTGGCTGCGCTAAGGAAAACCAAGATCGAAAAAGCCCCTGGCCCCGATGGCATTCCCAATGCTGCACTGCACACATTGGTGGCAAACTACCCGGGTATATTCGCGGAGATGCACGTTGGAAGCGTCAAAGGTTGGTGCTTATCCCAAAACCGGGCAAGTTGAACGACGACGCATCCTCATACAGACCAATATGTATGCTGAATACAACCGGGAAGATATTCGAGCGCATAATCTGCACCCACCTCGAAAAAGAACTCGACCAACTTAGAGCGATATCGGACCACCAGTTTGGCTTCCGGAGAAAAAGAAGCACTATTGACGCGATCCAAGCGGTCACCCATTTGGCTGCTAATGCAATCGAAGGAGAAAGGTGGCTAGGTGGCTCAAAAGAGTACTGCCTTGTCTGCACCCTGGACGTCAAGAATGCCTTCAACTCTGCCAACTGGAACCTTGTCCTGCAGGCACTTCATCGCATGGGAATCTCGGACTACCTGATCGACCTCGTATCGGACTACTTCAAGGGCAGAGTGCTCACATATTCCTCTGATGTCGGAGAGCACGTGTACCTGGTGACAGGAGGAGTACCTCAAGGCTCAGTCCTGGGCTCGATACTGTGGAACGTCATGTACGACGGGATCCTAAGGCAGGTACTACCCGTATGATGCACTGTTGTGGGATTTGCGGACGACATAGCGCTGGTAACGGTAGCAAAAACCCTCGAAGAGACACGGATAGATGCAGCTTCTCGATAGACACCCTCATGTGCTGGCTCGCAGACAACGGGTTAGCAGTCGCCGAGCACAAAACGGAGGCAGTGTTCATAAGCAGCAGGAAGACTGTGGAGAAGGCCACAATACGAGTCGGATCAACTCCAATAGAAACAAGTGCCTTAATCAAGTATCTTGGAGCACTGATCGACCACAGGCTATCGTTTAAGACGCACCTATTGTATGCAGTAGCCAAAGCATCCAGACCGACTACAGCCATCTCAAGGATGATGGCCAATACTCGAGGATCATAGCCACAGTGGTGACATCTACCATACTGTACGCCGCGCCCATATGGGCCGAAGTTATGAAGACCGCACCATGCAAAGCTGGCGCTAGGAAGCCTCGCTAGTGGTAGCCGGTACTATACCGATAGACCTGCTGGCGGCAGAACGAAGAACTGGGAGCACAGGAAGCAGGACCCAGATGGAACAATGCGACCACAGTGCGGTGGACGCACAGGCTAATTCCCAGTCTAACCCCCTGGCTGCAGAGACGACACGGACAGGTAGACTTCTACCTCACGCAGATGATCTCCGGGCACGGATGCTCTAAGGAATACCTGCATAGGTTTAAGCACGAGTCCCCTACTGCGACCACTGCGGCACAGGAAGCATCGAAGACCCGGAGCACGCGCTACTCATCTGCCCCCTATACGCTAGGAACCGAGCCGAAGCTGAAAGTACAACCGATTGTAGCCTGACAGCGGACAACGTGATCAGCTGCATGCTGGAAAACCAAAGCAAGTGGGACGCGATAGCCAACATGGCCGCTGGCATCCTGAAGGATCTAAGGCGTCGAGAACGGATTCGACGCAACGAGTCATAAGGACGAGCGGCAACCTGACCGCCATCCGTCCCGCGAAGTATAGCTTTGCGGCAGTCCCGCGGGATCGGAACACTTCTACCTCTTCTCTTCTTCTACCACCTTTATTCCAGTATATATTTAAGCTTTATTTAATAAAAAAAACCCACCCACCAAAACAGCGAAAATATTGCATATACGTTACGAAACGTACTTGTTAAGTGGAATAAACTGCATGAATTTATATTAGTAATCTTAGACAACGAATCGACGATGATTAATACGTGTAAACTTTTAGAGAAATGGAACATGTCCTGACTTGAACACACTTTGAATCTTATAGTGCAAGAATCATTGATGATCGACAGCGGTACAAAATGTAAAAATATTGTCTCCTCTATTTAATCCTGCCACTATGGATGAAAGCTGTGTCCGTCAAAATGTCTTCCTATCTGCGACCGCCCTTGCCAGGTAATGTAGAGGGCGATTCAAGAAAATCCCCATAAGAATACCCGTCGCCCTTTTGATGGGTCCCCTGATGGCCTAAAGACACTCAATTTTTGCTTTCAAGAAAATAAAATTGGCTTTGACCACTAACTCACTTTGATTAATTTTAACACAAGTGTGACTTTAATAGGGGTCGTCTCTGATCTCCAAAATGGCAGCCACTGAGTTAAAAATCTCGCCTAGATGTCTTCCACGCAATTTTCTCTCTCTCAAAAGTGGGTCATTGGACGATCCGGGACAATTTGAGAGAATTCCCAAGAGCAAGCCGGGATTCATTTATATAGCTAGATCGCCAATAGCCAACAATAGGGGGCGCCTCCGGCATTGGGTAACTCTACCTACGCTATCGATATACTGTCCCAATATCAGCTTACTACCAGCCAGTTCTCACTTAAAATGCAACACCACCCAACGATTTAGAGAGACGCCACCCGGTCTGAAGCCACTCGACGAAATCACTGGGAGCATTGAAATCGTTTTGTGATGGGACCTGGTCTGCCATCCAACTAGCAGTTCCATATGGTGCTCGACGCGGGTTGTTCGCTCAATTATGCTGTGGGTCAGACTTTGCGGAAACCACTGTTTCCACTCGCCCCTTTGCACCTACTAGATTCGTTGGAGAGACTCCCTAAAATATGAGACCATCCTCGATAAGGTCTGGTAATTTGGCCAAGTGGTAATTCATCCTCAGTGAATTCGGTGGTTTCGAGACTCAACAACTCCGTCGGATACACCGCTAGCTCTTCCACGCACCGTGCGAGGAGACACCCACGACATTCTTGCTTCCTTTCCGGTGCTCGATGTTGAAGGGGAATCCTTGAATCATGTGACCACCCGGCCAACCGTCCCGAAAGATCTTTCATGGACATGAGCCACTTCAAGCTCGCGTGTTCCATGATGCAGGTGAATGGCATCCCTTCGACATACGGCCGGAACTGCGGCGAGACGCTCTTTCTCGGATTCGTTGTAGTTCACCTGATGTTTTTCATCTTCGCCGAAAAAAAAGCAATCGGCTGTTCCTGTCCGTCGTCGTCTCGCTAGAAAAGCAACGACTCCAACGTGTGATGCATGAATAAAGAAATGTCTCTGGATGTCCGCATGCACCAGTACTGATGCTGGCGTTAACGCCATCTTCAAGGACTCTACAGCTAGCTGGGACTCTGGACTGAAAAAAAACTTAGAATTACCAGTTTTCTTCAGCGATTCAGTGAGCGGAGATCGCTCGTCGTTTCCGGAATCGATCCCTGCTCGGCGAAGATCCGGTTCGTGAACTCCAAATATCGGCGCATCCGTTCTTCATATGATAAATAAATTAAATTACAGCTATACCTATGTACACTTATCTACACTTAGGACTTTTACTGCTTCACAGGACTCTTCTCTGGAGGCATCCTTTCCGCCCCCAGATCCCCTAGTCGACCGGTTTCAGCGCAATCCGGTCACTTTGTAGTAATGCTGTCCAGTTTTTCGGATACATAGCAAACAAGTCTGCAATCCGCCGACTCCCACTTCCGGTAGCCATGGTCCATGGCTCCACCTCGTGCTCATCCGGATCCTCTTCAGCCCTTAGAAAGCACGGCCTCGCTCACCCTGGTTTTGTCCCCGAGGCCAAAGCGCGGTTGCTGCCCGTATGAGGCGCGACCTCGGCGGCCGAAGTTGCGTTCGACCTCGATGCATTTGCCCACTTATGGCCCTTTTTGGTTATTTTTACCAACTGTCGCTCTGGCAATGGTTGAATCTGGCGGACGATCTGGCCATGTTGCGATTAATCCCGGTTCGCTCAGAGATAACTTTAAATGGACACATCATGATAGGCAGATGTTGGGATAGTCGCAGCCATATCGTCTAAGCAGACAGATGAAGCGGGAGTTTCCGACCTCGGCGGCCGAAGTTGCGTTCGACCTCGATGCCCACTTATGGCCCTTTTTGGTTATTTTTACCAACTGTCGCTCTGGCAATGGTTGAATCTGGCGGACGATCTGGCCATGTTGCGATTAATCCCGGTTCGCTCAGAGATAACTTTAAATGGACACATCATGATAGGCAGATGTTGGGATAGTCGCAGCCATATCGTCTAAGCAGACAGATGAAGCGGGAGTTTCCGAAATGAGTGTTTGTACCTAGAGATTGAATAAAAGTGAGTAGAAGAATAATTAGCATGTTAGTGGTAGTAGCCTATTCTTTTATTTATACGGGGTCCCAACACAACGGGCACCAGGATATTTATTTGAGAGTTCCACGGACTTACGCACAATTTCGCCGTACCTGAGAGCCACGATTTGGTGATGCAACCGGTGTCCGTTCGACCCGCTTAGAAGTACTTGGACCAGCTAACGTCGTCTTCCGACGTCGCTGCCGACGCCCTTCAACCTTTCCCGGTGAGTCCGTTCCGGACTCTTCCCTCATCTTGGGAACATCAGGCCGTAGTATCGCGCGGCATTGAGAGATACCGCCATTTTTAGTCGGGCGGTCGATCTTTGTACTGGTCTTGCCGAAACACATTGTAGCGCGCCAGGTTTCCTTGTGCGACATTCATTGTCGCTGGGCTCGGACGAAGAAGTCCTCGGCCCGGGTTATAATCGCCCTTCATGCCTGGCCCAGAAGTGGCTGAAATGCAAAATTGTTAATTACATGTGTACATTTATTGCTTTATATACTTCCTTTTTAATTGACCTGTAGGAGCGGCTCCGGCCGACCGAGATTGGGTGGTGCCCCTGCAAAATCCTATGGCCATCCTTGGTTTGGTGGGAGCGCTTGGCTAAGTCAACGATAGCCACCAAAAATAACCAATTTTTCCGTAAAATTGTATTTTTTTTTTTGATGATTTGTCTTTTGGTCGCGTCAACTCTGTCGCATTGACCAGATACTGGTATTGGTATTTTATTTTTTTTTTTTTGGTTTTAAATCATCACATGGATGATAGAGCTGTTGGTCGCAACAGCACTGCCGCATAGACCAGATACTGGTGGTTTGAAGGTGTATGCGCGATACACCTACGTAGACTCAGCTGCAACCGATATTAATCGTAGACGTTCTCAATGTTGTGATGTCGTTGATGCTTAAAGTTATTCCTTCAGAATGTTGCTCTAAATGTCGAGGTGTCATCAGAAAGTGTAGTGATAGTCTAGGTTAATCCTCCAGATAGATTAACCGAGGATGTTTGGCGGGGTGCTGTTGGTTTCAGTACATTTGCTCGTACGTTTCCAATTTACAAGACCACAGAAGATGGTCTCCAAAATGTTCCGTGGGATGAGTGTGACAGGTGGTTGTCAGGCCAATAAGCCAGTGTTTCTTAATAAATATAAAGTGATAGAAATAAGAGGTAGATTCAAAAATGTAAATTGCAGTATTTAAAAAATATGGCCAACTCTCTCTCGCTAATTCCCAGTCTAACCCCCTGGCTGCAGAGACGACACGGACAGGTAGACTTCTACCTCACGCAGATGATCTCCGGGCACGGATGCTCCAAGGAATACCTGCATAGGTTTAAGCACGAGTCCCCTACTGCGACCACTGCGGCACAGGAAGCATCGAAGACCCGGAGCACGCGCTACTCATCTGCCCCCTATACGCTAGGAACCGAGCCGAAGCTGAAAGTACAACCGATTGTAGCCTGACAGCGGACAACGTGATCAGCTGCATGCTGGAAAACCAAAGCAAGTGGGACGCGATAGCCAACATGGCCGCTGGCATCCTGAAGGATCTAAGGCGTCGAGAACGGATTCGAGTCATAAGGACGAGCGGCAACCTGACCGCCATCCGTCCCGCGAAGTATAGTTTTGCGGCAGTCCCGCGGGATCGGAACACTTCTACCTCTTCTCTTCTTCTACCACCTTTATTCCAGTATATATTTAAGCTTTATTTAATAAAAAAAACCCACCCACCAAAACAGCGAATGCATGAATTTATATTAGTAATCTTAGACAACGAATCGACGATGATAAATACGTGTAAACTTTTAGAGAAATGGAACATGTCCTGACTTGAACACACTTTGAATCATATAGTGCAAGAATCATTGATGATCGACAGCGGTACAAAATGTAAAAATATTGTCTCCTCTATTTAATCCTGCCACTATGGATAAAAGCTGTGTCCGTCAAAATGTCTTCCTATCTGCGACCGCCCTTGCCAGGTAATGAAGAGGGCGATTCAAGAAAATCCCCATAAGAATACCCGTCGCCCTTTTGATGGGTCCCCTGATGGCCTAAAGACACTCAATTTTTGCATTCAAGAAAATAAAATTGGCTTTGACCACTAACTCACTTTGATTAATTTTAACACAAGTGTGACTTTAATAGGGGTGGTCTCTGATCTCCAAAATGGCAGCCACTGAGTTAAAAATCTCGCCTAGATGTCTTCCACGCAATTTTCTCTCTCTCAAAAGTGGGTCATTGGACGATCCGGGACAATTTGAGAGAATTCCCAAGAGCAAGCCGGGATTCATTTATATAGCTAGATCGCCAATAGCCAACAATAGGGGGCGCCTCCGGCATTGGGTAACTCTACCTACGCTATCGATATACTGTCCCAATATCAGCTTACTACCAGCCAGTTCTCACTTAAAATGCAACACCACCCAACGATTTAGAGAGACGCCACCCGGTCTGAAGCCACTCGACGAAATCACTGGGAGCATTGAAATCGTTTTGTGATGGGACCTGGTCTGCCATCCAACTAGCAGTTCCATATGGTGCTCGACGCGGGTTGTTCGCTCAATTATGCTGTGGGTCAGACTTTGCGGAAACCACTGTTTCCACTCGCCCCTTTGCACCTACTAGATTCGTTGGAGAGACTCCCTAAAATATGAGACCATCCTCGATAAGGTCTGGTAATTTGGCCAAGTGGTAATTCATCCTCAGTGAATTCGGTGGTTTCGAGACTCAACAACTCCGTCGGATACACCGCTAGCTCTTCCACGCACCGTGCGAGGAGACACCCACGACATTCTTGCTTCCTTTCCGGTGCTCGATGTTGAAGGGGAATCCTTGAATCATGTGACCACCCGGCCAACCGTCCCGAAAGATCTTTCATGGACATGAGCCACTTCAAGCTCGCGTGTTCCATGATGCAGGTGAATGGCATCCCTTCGACATACGGCCGGAACTGCGGCGAGACGCTCTTTCTCGGATTCGTTGTAGTTCACCTGATGTTTTTCATCTTCGCCGAAAAAAAAGCAATCGGCTGTTCCTGTCCGTCGTCGTCTCGCTAGAAAAGCAACGACTCCAACGTGTGATGCATGAATAAAGAAATGTCTCTGGATGTCCGCATGCACCAGTACTGATGCTGGCGTTAACGCCATCTTCAAGGACTCTACAGCTAGCTGGGACTCTGGACTGAAAAAAAACTTAGAATTACCAGTTTTCTTCAGCGATTCAGTGAGCGGAGATCGCTCGTCGTTTCCGGAATCGATCCCCGCTCGGCGAAGATCCGGTTCGTGAACTCCAAATATCGGCGCATCCGTTCTTCATATGATAAATAAATTAAATTACAGCTATACCTATGTACACTTATCTACACTTAGGACTTTTACTGCTTCACAGGACTCTTCTCTGGAGGCATTCTTTCCGCCCCCAGATCCCCTAGTCGACCGGTTTCAGCGCAATCCGGTCACTTTGTAGTAATGCTGTCCAGTTTTTCGGATACATAGCAAACAAGTCTGCAATCCGCCGACTCCCACTTCCGGTAGCCATGGTCCATGGCTCCACCTCGTGCTCATCCGGATCCTCTTCAGCCCTTAGAAAGCACGGCCTCGCTCACCCTGGTTTTGTCCCCGAGGCCAAAGCGCGGTTGCTGCCCGTATGAGGCGCGACCTCGGCGGCCGAAGTTGCGTTCGACCTCGATGCTTTTGCCCACTTATGGCCCTTTTTGGTTATTTTTACCAACTGTCGCTCTGGCAATGGTTGAATCTGGCGGACGATCTGGCCATGTTGCGATTAATCCCGGTTCGCTCAGAGATAACTTTAAATGGACACATCATGATAGGCAGATGTTGGGATAGTCGCAGCCATATCGTCTAAGCAGACAGATGAAGCGGGAGTTTCCGACCTCGGCGGCCGAAGTTGCGTTCGACCTCGATGCTTTTGCCCACTTATGGCCCTTTTTGGTTATTTTTACCAACTGTCGCTCTGGCAATGGTTGAATCTGGCGGACGATCTGGCCATGTTGCGATTAATCCCGGTTCGCTCAGAGATAACTTTAAATGGACACATCATGATAGGCAGATGTTGGGATAGTCGCAGCCATATCGTCTAAGCAGACAGATGAAGCGGGAGTTTCCGAAATGAGTGTTTGTACCTAGAGATTGAATAAAAGTGAGTAGAAGAATAATTAGCATGTTAGTGGTAGTAGCCTATTCTTTTATTTATACGGGGTCCCAACACAACGGGCACCAGGATATTTATTTGAGAGTTCCACGGACTTACGCACAATTTCGCCGTACCTGAGAGCCTCGATTTGGTGATGCAACCGGTGTCCGTTCGACCCGCTTAGAAGTACTTGGACCAGCTAACGTCGTCTTCCGACGTCGCTGCCGACGCCCTTCAACCTTTCCCGGTGAGTCCGTTCCGGACTCTTCCCTCATCTTGGGAACATCAGGCCGTAGTATCGCGCGGCAGTGAGAGATACCGCCATTTTTAGTCGGGCGGTCGATCTTTGTACTGGTCTTGCCGAAACACATTGTAGCGCGCCAGGTTTCCTTGTGCGACATTCATTGTCGCTGGCCTCCGACGAAGAAGTCCTCGGCCCGGGTTATAATCGCCCTTCATGCCTGGCCCAGAAGTGGCTGAAATGCAAAATTGTTAATTACATGTGTACATTTATTGCTTTATATACTTCCTTTTTAATTGACCTGTAGGAGCGGCTCCGGCCGACCGAGATTGGGTGGTGCCCCTGCAAAATCCTATGGCCATCCTTGGTTTGGTGGGAGCGCTTGGCTAAGTCAACGATAGCCACCAAAAATAACCAATTTTTCCGTAAAATTGTATTTTTTTTTTTTGATGATTTGTCTTTTGGTCGCGTCAACTCTGTCGCATTGACCAGATACTGGTATTGGTATTTTATTTTTTTTTTTTGGTTTTAAATCATCACATGGATGATAGAGCTGTTGGTCGCAACAGCACTGCCGCATAGACCAGATACTGGTGGTTTGAAGGTGTATGCGCGATACACCTACGTAGACTCAGCTGCAATCGATATTAATCGTAGACGTTCTCAATGTTGTGATGTCGTTGATGCTTAAAGTTATTCCTTCAGAATGTTGCTCTAAATGTCGAGGTGTCATCAGAAAGTGTAGTGATAGTCTAGGTTAATCCTCCAGATAGATTAACCGAGGATGTTTGGCGGGGTGCTGTTGGTTTCAGTACATTTGCTCGTACGTTTCCAATTTACAAGACCACAGAAGATGGTCTCCAAAATGTTCCGTGGGATGAGTGTGACAGGTGGTTGTCAGGCCAATAAGCCAGTGTTTCTTAATAAATATAAAGTGATAGAAATAAGAGGTAGATTCAAAAATGTAAATTGCAGTATTTAAAAAATATGGCCAACTCTCTCTCGCTAATTCCCAGTCTAACCCCCTGGCTGCAGAGACGACACGGACAGGTAGACTTCTACCTCACGCAGATGATCTCCGGGCACGGATGCTCCAAGGAATACCTGCATAGGTTTAAGCACGAGTCCCCTACTGCGACCACTGCGGCACAGGAAGCATCGAAGACCCGGAGCACGCGCTACTCATCTGCCCCCTATACGCTAGGAACCGAGCCGGAGCTGAAAGTACAACCGATTGTAGCCTGACAGCGGACAACGTGATCAGCTGCATGCTGGAAAACCAAAGCAAGTGGGACGCGATAGCCAACATGGCCGCTGGCATCCTGAAGGATCTAAGGCGTCGAGAACGGATTCGAGTCATAAGGACGAGCGGCAACCTGACCGCCATCCGTCCCGCGAAGTATAGTTTTGCGGCAGTCCCGCGGGATCGGAACACTTCTACCTCTTCTCTTCTTCTACCACCTTTATTCCAGTATATATTTAAGCTTTATTTAATAAAAAAAACCCACCCACCAAAACAGCGAAAATATTGCATATACGTTACGAAACGTACTTGTTAAGTGGAATAAACTGCATGAATTTATATTAGTAATCTTAGACAACGAATCGACGATGATTAATACGTGTAAACTTTTAGAGAAATGGAACATGTCCTGACTTGAACACACTTTGAATCATATAGTGCAAGAATCATTGATGATCGACAGCGGTACAAAATGTAAAAATATTGTCTCCTCTATTTAATCCTGCCACTATGGATGAAAGCTGTGTCCGTCAAAATGTCTTCCTATCTGCGACCGCCCTTGCCAGGTAATGTAGAGGGCGATTCAAGAAAATCCCCATAAGAATACCCGTCGCCCTTTTGATGGGTCCCCTGATGGCCTAAAGACACTCAATTTTTGCATTCAAGAAAATAAAATTGGCTTTGACCACTAACTCACTTTGATTAATTTTAACACAAGTGTGACTTTAATAGGGGTGGTCTCTGATCTCCAAAATGGCAGCCACTGAGTTAAAAATCTCGCCTAGATGTCTTCCACGCAATTTTCTCTCTCTCAAAAGTGGGTCATTGGACGATCCGGGACAATTTGAGAGAATTCCCAAGAGCAAGCCGGGATTCATTTATATAGCTAGATCGCCAATAGCCAACAATAGGGGGCGCCTCCGGCATTGGGTAACTCTACCTACGCTATCGATATACTGTCCCAATATCAGCTTACTACCAGCCAGTTCTCACTTAAAATGCAACACCACCCAACGATTTAGAGAGACGCCACCCGGTCTGAAGCCACTCGACGAAATCACTGGGAGCATTGAAATCGTTTTGTGATGGGACCTGGTCTGCCATCCAACTAGCAGTTCCATATGGTGCTCGACGCGGGTTGTTCGCTCAACTATGCTGTGGGTCAGACTTTGCGGAAACCACTGTTTCCACTCGCCCCTTTGCACCTACTAGACTCGTTGGAGAGACTCCCTAAAATATGAGACCATCCTCGATAAGGTCTGGTAATTTGGCCAAGTGGTAATTCATCCTCAGTGAATTCGGTGGTTTCGAGACTCAACAACTCCGTCGGATACACCGCTAGCTCTTCCACGCACCGTGCGAGGAGACACCCACGACATTCTTGCTTCCTTTCCGGTGCTCGATGTTGAAGGGGAATCCTTGAATCATGTGACCACCCGGCCAACCGTCCCGAAAGATCTTTCATGGACATGAGCCACTTCAAGCTCGCGTTTTCCATGATGCAGGTGAATGGCATCCCTTCGACATACGGCCGGAACTGCGGCGAGACGCTCTTTCTCGGATTCGTTGTAGTTCACCTGATGTTTTTCATCTTCGCCGAAATAAAAGCAATCGGCTGTTCCTGTCCGTCGTCGTCTCGCTAGAAAAGCAACGACTCCAACGTGTGATGCATGAATAAAGAAATGTCTCTGGATGTCCGCATGCACCAGTACTGATGCTGGCGTTAACGCCATCTTCAAGGACTCTACAGCTAGCTGGGACTCTGGACTGAAAAAAAACTTAGAATTACCAGTTTTCTTCAGCGATTCAGTGAGCGGAGATCGCTCGTCGTTTCCGGAATCGATCCCCGCTCGGCGAAGATCCGGTTCGTGAACTCCAAATATCGGCGCATCCGTTCTTCATATGATAAATAAATTAAATTACAGCTATACCTATGTACACTTATCTACACTTAGGACTTTTACTGCTTCACAGGACTCTTCTCTGGAGGCATCCTTTCCGCCCCCAGATCCCCTAGTCGACCGGTTTCAGCGCAATCCGGTCACTTTGTAGTAATGCTGTCCAGTTTTTCGGATACATAGCAAACAAGTCTGCAATCCGCCGACTCCCACTTCCGGTAGCCATGGTCCATGGCTCCACCTCGTGCTCATCCGGATCCTCTTCAGCCCTTAGAAAGCACGGCCTCGCTCACCCTGGTTTTGTCCCCGAGGCCAAAGCGCGGTTGCTGCCCGTACGAGGCGCGACCTCGGCGGCCGAAGTTGCGTTCGACCTCGATGCTTTTGCCCACTTATGGCCCTTTTTGGTTATTTTTACCAACTGTTGCTGGCGGACGATCTGGCCATGTTGCGATTAATCCCGGTTCGCTCAGAGATAACTTTAAATGGACACATCATGATAGGCAGATGTTGGGATAGTCGCAGCCATATCGTCTAAGCAGACAGATGAAGCGGGAGTTTCCGAAATGAGTGTTTGTACCTAGAGATTGAATAAAAGTGAGTAGAAGAATAATTAGCATGTTAGTGGTAGTAGCCTATTCTTTTATTTATACGGGGTCCCAACACAACGGGCACCAGGATATTTATTTGAGAGTTCCACGGACTTACGCACAATTTCGCCGTACCTGAGAGCCACGATTTGGTGATGCAACCGGTGTCCGTTCGACCCGCTTAGAAGTACTTGGACCAGCTAACGTCGTCTTCCGACGTCGCTGCCGACGCCCTTCAACCTTTCCCGGTGAGTCCGTTCCGGACTCTTCCCTCATCTTGGGAACATCAGGCCGTAGTATCGCGCGGCATTGAGAGATACCGCCATTTTTAGTCGGGCGGTCGATCTTTGTACTGGTCTTGCCGAAACACATTGTAGCGCGCCAGGTTTCCTTGTGCGACATTCATTGTCGCTGGCCTCCGACGAAGAAGTCCTCGGCCCGGGTTATAATCGCCCTTCATGCCTGGCCCAGAAGTGGCTGAAATGCAAAATTGTTAATTACATGTTTACATTTATTCCTTTATATACTTCCTTTTTAATTGACCTGTAGGAGCGGCTCCGGCCGACCGAGATTGGGTGGTGCCCCTGCAAAATCCTATGGCCATCCTTGGTTTGGTGGGAGCGCTTGGCTAAGTCAACGATAGCCACCAAAAATAACCAATTTTTCCGTAAAATTGTATTTTTTTTTTTGATGATTTGTCTTTTGGTCGCGTCAACTCTGTCGCATTGACCAGATACTGGTATTGGTATTTTATTTTTTTTTTTTGGTTTTAAATCATCACATGGATGATAGAGCTGTTGGTCGCAACAGCACTGCCGCATAGACCAGATACTGGTGGTTTGAAGGTGTATGCACGATACACCTACGTAGACTCAGCTGCAATCGATATTAATCGTAGACGTTCTCAATGTTGTGATGTCGTTGATGCTTAAAGATATTCCTTCAGAATGTTGCTCTAAATGTCGAGGTGTCATCAGAAAGTGTAGTGATAGTCTAGGTTAATCCTCCAGATAGATTAACCGAGGATGTTTGGCGGGGTGCTGTTGGTTTCAGTACATTTGCTCGTACGTTTCCAATTTACAAGACCACAGAAGATGGTCTCCAAAATGTTCCGTGGGATGAGTGTGACAGGTGGTTGTCAGGCCAATAAGCCAGTGTTTCTTAATAAATATAAAGTGATAGAAATAAGAGGTAGATTCAAAAATGTAAATTGCAGTATTTAAAAAATATGGCCAACTCTCTTAGATGGAGAAGTTCTTTTCTCTCTAGTAATTGTGATAGATTGTTATAATGATTACAAATTTTACATTTAGTACGGATGTGGGTTAGTTTTTGGCAGTTAAAAATTAGATGTTCAGCGTAGTCAGGTGCGTTTTAAGTATCACAGAGACTTAAGTTAATAACTTCTAGTCTACTTAAGAACAATTTGTCATACGTATGATCTACAATTAATCTATTTTTAACTTTAATTATTTTGGCTTTCCATTTAAGGTCATAGTGCTATGGCTTTTTGGGAATGTCTGAAAATACTCTAGTAAGGATAGACCCTTTGTTTATACATTAGCCTTTGAAATCCTCATTTCATTTATGATGTTAAATCTCTTTAGAGCTAAATTTTAATAACACCCTCGCTGACAGCTAAGTTGGCTACAGCATCAGTCGTTTCGTTCAGTTCAATTCCTTTGTGTTCTGGGATCCACATGAATCCATAATGATCCATAAAATCTTGTTAAACCGATTTCTCCACTATGTTGTGTATTTCTTGTAGAATATAAGACTCAGTTCACTTGTTTTTGACTAAGTTGGCAGCACCCAAACTGTCACAGAAAATTCCAGCCTTCGACAAATCTCACTGGATAGCTTTATACCAGTAAGCTCTTCACCCACCGAGGATAAGGAAAATTCCGCTGTCAATTCCGCTAGCAACAGGTTTTAAGAAGGCATCTGTGGATATACCATTCCAACCCTTGTCAAATACCCATTTGTTATTTTGATGTATATGGCCTCCACTTCATCACTCGAATATTTTTTCTTGTTTTTCACTAATACTTTTTCTTCAACATTTACTTTTCTTGAAAGAAGTGTTCTCGAATTTTAGAATTCTCAAAAAAGAAACTAAACTCCTGATTGGTACTGGTGTAACCTGTATCTGCCAAGGAATACTTGAATTCGTTGAAAAGAGAAGGGTTCATAGTCTTTACCTTGATAAGCTCTTTCGCCGTAAGAAACTTTGATAAAAAAACTGGTGGCACGACACCCGCAAGAAAAAAAATTTAGTGTTTGCTAGTTCCTGGTGGGACATCAACACATCTTCGTGGGACCCTTGCCTGATCAATTTCTAAACTTTTTTTATTGGCTAGGCCTGATATTGCATATTCCTGCTTGGCACGAACAAAAAATTTGAAAAGATTAGTGCTTATTCTTGGCCTTAAGCCTGATTTGAAGGATGTTGCGTACTGGATAAATTTTTCGCTCTTCTTGGTGTCAGCTTTCACCTTTTTCACGTGATCATTAAGCGACAGTTTTGCGGAGAAAACATTCCCCAAAAAAGAGTAATTTCTTTTAGACCCCTTTTGACAGGAAACTGAGGCACCAGTGGATTAACACCTTTGGATAGTTATGACTCAAGAGAGTCGGAAAATATGATGATGCAATTTTGTCGATAAAACTTTAAATTTAAACTCTGCTGGAAATTAGTGTTTACAATAGCGTACTTCAGGGCTTGCTGTGGGGCTCTGGTGTTTAGAATATCAGCTTGGGTGCTTAATTAATCCGTTTGGTGCGGAGTGCGTGAAACAGATTTGGGTGGGAATAATTTGGAGACGTTGTTGAAAGAAATAGCTGACCCTGGATTTACCTCAGAGTCAGTCAGAGTTATATTTAAGTTAGCTCTTGGCTCAGAGTTGTTTATTAATTGGGTAAGTATCCCTAAATAAGGTGCCATACAACTTGTGGGTGTGTATACATATATGCTATTGCAGCTGACGGGGGTAAAATGAGAATTATTTAAATGTAAATTCTTTATAATACCCACTAATATCCTTATGTAAAAAAAATTTCACATGCAAAACTTAAACATCATTAACACATTTCCTTTAAAGGGTACTACTAATTTGAAATTACAAAATAATGTTGTTATTCTCATTGAAATTGCATTCCTATGTTTAAACAAATACATATAAATGTTTAAGCAAATAAATTCACGGCCATCCTCACACCATTCCGCTGCATTATTATTACTAAAATTAATATAATTATTAATTAGCTCCAGTGGTCTTGTTACATGTGTGGGAGTCAGTATATTCGGCTAAGTTGGCATTCCTAGTTAGGACATTACCCATGGCAATTAACATAAATAGCCCAGTTGCAACCCTTCAGTAGCAAGGATCCGATCCTCGCTCGAATACCAAAAATACCATTTTTATGGATTTTGGGGATTTTGTACATTCTACATCCACGCTAGACGCCATGATTTCCTCCTCTTTGTCGCAAGCTTCTCCCGAGATCGGTTCGTTCCCTGCATAAAGTGCTATAATTTTCAAACCCGTCCGCATCCACACATCCGCGTGTGAAATTCTTGGAATTTTGGTTGACCAGTACGACCGGTTATCACTCTCAATATTGGTGGTAAGATAACTCGACGATATATTGAAAGAATCTAATCGCAATTCCCGAGAAACAGCAGTGACCAGAGACACGTGCGAATTCTCGGAATTGACGGAAGTTTTACAGTCCTCCCTCTGCGCACAGCAAGGAGCAGGTGCCGCGTGCAGCGGTTAATTAGTGGAACCATACATTTCTTCAGCGCCAGGCCATAATCGCCATTTGGGATTCTCATACCGGACACCGCGTGAAAGAAATCTTTCATCTTTGCCACACCTGGATATATTTCATCATCGTCAAACCATAAGCGGCTTCAAGGATCGCCTCCGTCAACCCGCGTGAGGTTTTGACCTTGCCAAGCCCGCACCACGATCTACAAGTCGGATCACGTTGCAGTTCGGGCGAAAATCACACCGGCGCCAATTCGGCGCAATTCGGGCAAGACAGCGGAGGCAGATGCCGCATCCCAATTGAAATTTGAATTCCAATTCTGGCTTCCAGTTCATTTTGGCCGGGACTGTCAACTCGTTTTTGTGTCGCTAAAGCGATTGTAGTTTAATTTTCTTATTCTAAATATTTGTACAAGTTTCTAATTTAATTTACGATTCCTATTTAGCCATTATACTTGCGTGTGTGCTTACAACATAGTATGACATATATACACCTAAATTAAACTATTCTACAGCGCACATCGATCGTCATCAGGCCTGCTGACTTCGTTGGAGAGTTCGTAAGTACGGCATAGCCGTAAATCATTTACATTCCTACATATATATATTCATTCTTGTCTGAGCCCGCACACTTTTGGTACAAATATATACATGTAATTTTTCACATTCGTTTATTGATAAATATTAAATAAGAATCGTTTGCCCTTATATAATTTAACGTAATCCGCCTAAGTGATTTTCTGTAATTATACCTTTGCAGAGGGTATATTGATTTCAGTCAGAAGTTTGCAACGCAGTGAAGGAGACGTTTCCGACCCCATAAAGTATATATATTCTTGATCAGCATGACTAGGCGAGTCGATCTAGCCATGTCCGTCTGTCCGTCCGTTTCTACGCAAACTAGTCTCTCAGTTTTAAGGCTATCGGGCTGAAACTTTCCCAAAAGTCTTATATCTTTTGCAGGTAGTATATAAGTCGAAACCAGCCGGATCGGACAATTATATCTTATAGCTCCCATAGGAATAATCGGAAAAAAAATTTTTTTTATACCCTTGCAGAGGGTATATTGACTTCAGTCAGAAGTTTGCAACGCAGTGA
Source organism: Drosophila subpulchrella (assembly GCF_014743375.2). NCBI lineage: Eukaryota > Metazoa > Arthropoda > Insecta > Diptera > Drosophilidae > Drosophila > Drosophila subpulchrella. Next base: position 770,734 of record NW_023665697.1, on the reverse strand, counting down.
AGGATTCGTTTCCGACCCCATAAAGTATATATATTTTTGATCAGCATGACTAGACGAGTCGATTTAGCCATGTCCGTCTGTCCGTCTGTCCGTCCGTTTCTACGCAAACTAGTCTCTCAGTTTTAAAGCTATCGGGCTGAAACTTTCCCAAAAGTCTTATATCTTTTGCAGGTAGTATATAAGTCGGAACCAGCCGGATCGGACAACTATATCTTATAGCTCCCATAGGAATAATCGGCCAAAAAAATTTAAAAAAATTATATCTTTGGTGTTTTTTAGCATATAACCTCCTAAGCTTGGAAATAACATTTTTTAATTAGTTTTGAGTTTTGAATTAAATTTTATCGAAATCGGACGACTATATCATATAGCTGCCATAGGAACGATCGGAACATTTGTGGAAAAATAATATGAAACAAATTATTGCTTCGGTGTTTTTCAACATATAACCTCCAACGCTTGGAAATAACATTTTTTAATTAGTTCTGAGTTTCGAATTTAATTTTATCAAAATCGGACGACTATATCATATAGCTGCCATAGGAACGATCGGAAACTTGGTAGGAAAATAATATGAAACAAACTATAGCTTCGGTGTTTTTTAACATATAACCTCCTACGCTTGGAAATAACATTTTTTAATTAGTTCTGAGTTTTGAATTTAATTTTATCAAAATCGGACGACTATATCATATAGCTGCCATAGGAACGATCGGAAAATTGGTAGGAAAATAATATGAAACAAACTATAGCTTCGGTGTTTTTTGACATATTATCTTATACTATTGGGAATATCATTTTTTGTGTTTTTAAATTTAATAATTATAGCTGCAAGGGTATATAAGCTTCGGCTTGCCGAAGCTAACTTCCTTTCTTGTTTAAATTATATCTTTGGTGTTTTTTAGCTCATAACCTCCTAAGCTTGGAAATAACATTTTTTAATTAGTTTTGAATTTTGAATTTAATTTTATCGAAATCAGACGACTATATCATATAGCTGCCATAGGAACGATCGGAAAATTGGTGGAAAAATAATAGGAAACAAATTATAGCTTCGGTGTTTTTCACCATATAACCTCCAACGCTTGGAAATAACATTTTTTAATTAGTTCTGAATTTCAAATTTAATTTTATCAAAATCGGACGACTTTATCATATAGCTGCCATAGGACCGATCGGAAAATTGGAAGGAAAATAATATGAAACAAATTATAGCTTCGGTGTTTTTAACATATAACCTCCTACGCTTGGAAATAACATTTTTTAATTAGTTCTGAGTTTCGAATTTAATTTTATCAAAATCGGACGACTATATCATATAGCTGTCATAGGAACGATCGGAAAATTGGTAGGAAAATAATATGAAACAAATTATAGCTTCGGTGTTTTTGACATATTATCTTATACTATTGGGAATATCATTTTTTGTGTTTTTAAATTTAATAATTATAGCTGTAAGGGTATATAAGCTTCGGCTTGCTGAAGCTAACTTCCTTTCTTGTTTTTGAATAAGTTGGCCGCATATCGATAAAATATGTAATCAGTTTCGTAATAATTTAACGTAACCAAATATCCATTTCTTTTTCTATTTGATAATCTTGTACTGACACACGATCATATAGAGAGTCATTTGGCGTGAAGAACGCTTAGTTTTAAGGTTTCAATGTTAGGATTTGTAGTATTAAGAACCATGAACCATATTATCGTATTTGCCGTATTAAATGGAATTTAAGATGAATTAATTTGTGACCTTTTGAGGGCACCTTAGAGGATGTACCACAGCGGTTGTTTTAAGGGTGGAGTCTAATGAGACTTCACAGGTAGGGTAGGTATAGAAGGTGGCCAATAACATCTGGGCCTCCGTCTTCGATAGGTACAGTCTCTCGTCCGAATCTTAGCCGATGAGTTAAAAATCCTTATCGTTACCGTCTCTCTGTCTACTATTGTTAGTTCTGTGACACTCTTGTTTCATCTTAACACAAACCCACAATCATCTCCCTGAGCAGGCCGGTCAAAGCGTAGACAGAGGTGTAAGGGTGGACAACGCTCATAGAGTGTGTTCGTTACAGAACTAAATGGCGCCCAACAATGGAGCAAGCCCGATGCCTGATCAGGCATCTGTCGTTTGACAGCCGAGTTTCCCGAAAATATTTCAATCCATCCATTTTTTTAAAATTGTAGTTTCAGTTGGTATTTCATATTTGACTTGGATTTGATGGTACTCTGGATAGATTCGGAGCCATACCAGCAGAAATGTTATACTTTGGTTACATGTTTTTCTATCAGTTCGGTCATACTCGGACATTATAGTTCAAAACATTCCATTTTGATTATTTGATACTTCGGAATTTTAGTTCTGATTTAAAGTCTGTTCTTTACCAGGTTTTCAGTTTTCAAACCACATCTTCTATCCAATTAAAATCGAGATTTGTTCTAGTTGAAAAGATTCGGCTAGTCCCTCTTTTGTTTGGTTAGACCTCAAAATACAATTTTTATATAATTAATTCCGCAAACATTTTCAGTTAATAATTAGTACCTATCGAACAAAAATCAACCTGCTGCTACATTACTCCTCAGGATAAGCCCCTTTTATTTTTATAATACTATCGCATTTCGTATTTCTCAAGGATATTTCTCGTCTTGTCATTGTTGAATGATTATCGTTTACTTCTATCGCATATCGTATATTTCTATCGCATATCGTATATCTTCCATTTCCCTTTTTAAGTTTTCGAGTTTAGTTAGTTTTAGGTTTAGTTAGGTTTGAAATCGAGCATCGTAAAGGATGTGAAAATGTCGTGGCGGATGCTCTATCCTGTGCTTTCGAGGACGTTGAAGTTGCTGCGCTGAATTTTGAAGTTCACCCTGAAATCGATCTCGCATCAGATTCTTTTCAATCGTAAGAATATTCTGCACACCGGAACGAATTCTCGTCCTCACAGCTACCTGATTTCCAAGTAGTCGACGACTTCATCTATCACCGTGCAGCATTTCCCAATTCAATTGACACTTCACCAGACGATTGCTGGAAATTGTTCGTACCCGAATCGTTACGCCAAAGCGTAATCAGTGCCGCCCATGACCAACCATCATCCGCGCATTGTGGAATGACCAAATGCCTAGAGCGCATTTTCCGCCGCTTTTACTGGCCAAACATGGTAATCAACGTGCGGGACTACATACGCAACTGCGAAACGTGCCTCACTACAAAGCATCCTAGCCGTTCCTTGAAACCACCTATGGGCGCCCAAGTGCATAGCGAAAGGATATTTCAACGACTCTATCTGGATTTTATTGTCCCAATTCCGCGTTCCAAGTCTGGAAACATAGGCATATTTATTATCCTGGATCACTTTTCAAAATTAACTTTTCTAAAGCCAGTGAAAAAGTTCACCACTAAAGTGATAATCAGTATACTGCAGGACGAAATCTTTCCCTGCTTTGGTGTGCCTGAGACAGTCGTGAGTGACAACGGCACTCAGTTTAAAAGCCGTGACTTCTCCGACTTCCTCTCGAAATATGGCGTGCGCCACATGTTCACAGGTGCCTGTGCTCCGCAGTCCAACGCAGCCGAAAGAGTCAACCGTTCAATCAACGCGGCTTTGGAAGCTTACATCCGCTCGGACCAGCGTGAATGGGATGTTTTCCTCAGCAGCATCAATTGCTCACTTCGTAACTTCCTCCATCAGTCTATCGGTGTATCACCTTACCAAGTTGTTTTTGGGCAACATATGATCTCACACGGCCAGGACTATAAATTGTTGCGCAAGTTGGGTTTACTCGCCGAAGGTGATGTCAACCTTTCAAGGACTGACGAGTTTCAGAAAATTCGTGCAAGCATCCATAAACATCTGAGCAAAGCTTATGAGACGAACCAGCGCACATATAACCTACGTACGAGGCCTAGATCGTTCGAAGTAGGTCAAGAGGTGACAAAACGGAACTTTGCGCTGAGTAACGCTGCCAACAATTTCAACGCAAAGCTAGCCCCAGTCGGAACAAAAGCGCGAGTTAAGGAGAAACTTGGTCAATCATTATATATTCTGGAAGACATGAACGGCAAAGAGCTTGGTAAATTCCATGCCAAGGACATCTGGTAATCGGACTCCTTTTTCAGTTTTTATTGTTAGTCACAAAGGCTAAAAATCAAAACTGTGGTTGTGGGAGTCAGTATATTCGGCTAAGTTGGCATTCCTAGTTAGGACATTACCCATGGCAATTAACATAAATAACCCAGTTGCAACCCTTCAGTAGCAAGGATCCGATCCTCGCTCGAATACCAAAAATACCATTTTTATGGATTTTGAACATTCTACATCCACGCTAGACGCCATGATTTCCTCCTCTTTGTCGCAAGCTTCTCCCGAGATCGGTTCGTTCCCTGCATAAAGTGCTATAATTATCAAGCCCGTCCGCATCCACACATCCGCGTGTGAAATTCTTGGAAATTTGGTTGACCAGTACGACCGGTTATCACTCTCAATATTGGTGGTAAGATAACTCGACGATATATTGAAAGAATCTAAACGTAACTGCCAACTCGTTTTTGTATTGCTAAAGCGATTGTAGTTTAATTTTCTTATTCTAAATATTTGTACAAGTTTCTAATTTAATTTACGATTCCCATTTAGCCATTATACTTGCGTGTGTGCTTACAACATAGTATGACATATATACACCTAAATTAAACTATTCTACAGCGCACATCGATCGTCATCAGGCCTGCTGACTTCGTTGGAGAGTTCGTAAGTACGGCATAGCCGTAAATCATTTACATTCCTACATATATATATTCATTCTTGCCTGACCCCGCACACTTTTGCTACAAATATATACGTGTAATTTTTCCACATTCGTTTATTGATAAATATTAAATAAGAATCGTTTGCCCTTATATAATTTAACGTAATCCGCCTAAGTGCTTTTCTGTAGTTTTCGAATAAGTTTGCCGCATATCGATAAAATATGTAATCAGCTTCGTAATAATTTAACGTAAACCAAATATCCATTTCTTTTTCTATTTGATAATCTTGTACTGACACACGATCATATAGAGAGTCTCTTGGCGTGAAGAACGCTTAGTTTTAAGGTTTCAGTGTTAGGATTTGTAGTATTAAGAACCATGAACCATATTATCGTATTTGCCGTATTAAATGGAATTTAAGATAAATTAATTTGTGATCTTTTGAGGGCACCTTAGGGGATGTAGCGCAGCGGTTGTTTTAAGGATGGAGTCTAATGAAACTTAACAGGTAGCGTGGGTATAGAAGGTGGCCAATAACATCTGGGCCTCCGGCTTCGATAGGTACAGTCTCTCGGCCGAATCTAAGCCGTTGAGTTAAAGTCTTTATCGTTACCGTCTCTCTGTCTACTATTGTTAGTTTTGTGACACTCTTGTTTCACTCTCACACAAACCCACACCCATCTCCCTAAGCAGGCCGGTCAAAGCGTAGACAGAGGTGTTAGGGTGGACAACGCTCATATAGTGTGTTCGTTACACGTGGGCATATAAGTGCCCGAGTCCTGACAGGGACTTGGGCCGAGGGAGAGGCGTCCAGTGTTCAGGAACCAATTGCCGGCATAAGCTACGTCGTATTTGGGTCTTGGGATCTTGGTAAGCCTCTCTCCTCTCCAACATAACGAGAATAAATATTTAAAGTGCCTGGAAAATAATATTAGTCCATAAATTTCGCCAGTCATCAGTTCACACTGCCCCACAAGCTTAGCTGTCGCTTGATCGCAATACGATCGGGCTGTGTTTTGGCCATATTCCCTCCCCTTTACACGTTCGTGTGCCAATAGATCATCGCGGGCCGAGCAATACGGTCCCCTGGTGTCAAGGTTGTCCGTCGAAAGTTATGTTATTGTTTTTGACCTACTCCACTTCTCGCGTTAGAGCTCTAGCACACCATGGTTTCGAATTCTTTTCCACATTATAAATTTATTAGGTAAAATATATCGGCGTCCGACTAATGCATATGGAATTTATTTAATTGGCAATTACAATATATTGCTAGCGGAGAGTATCGAATTTTATTACCTGTGATGGTGCACATATCAGCAAAACGCTGACTATTCACGACTACAAACGTCAATCGGAGGGCTCTTGCAATTGTACATGCAACAACAAGGCTGATACTTGCCGCTGAAAAAGTTTACAGTAGTCAATAAAACGGTAGGATACTGCACGAATATTTATATATGTATGTTTATAAGAAAAGAACCGTGTTCCGACAAACGTACTTCCTCTTTAAGTCCTGGGCGATGAGATCTCGACGATCCGGATCCTGGGCTTTGGAAAATATTATATTATATATATATATATAAATATACGTGCACCAATACCTCTACCTCTATGGTGGTGTGGAAATGACGACTGCTTTAAATTTAATTTAAGTAACAAAGAGAAAAGCATAACAAAAGTTGGACTATATATTATATATTTACGAAATTTACGCAGGCGAAGCAACTGGCGACCTTGCTAGTGTATATATATATATTTATGTGACGATACTTACGTATATGTATATACATGTTAGTCAAATTCGAATTCAAATTTTACTTTTATTAAAGAGCACCTGTGTAGAAGATGACGTTCCAGGAGAAACCAAGCCCCCATCGAAAAAAAATGCGGCATGTCATTAGTGAGGAAATATTTCCAGCAGGTTGAGGGAGGCTGTGGAAAGTGTGTAGGGTGTAAGCAACATCAACGACCTGTAAGACCCTGGTTTCATTTTTTAATGTGTCTTCAAGCAAGGCATATTCTATGGGGTCGGTAAGCAAAGCAAACTAGACGATGCGCTAACAAGAATGGTAACTACGGACATGCATCCGTTCCGCATAGGGTTCCGTAAATGTTGTGCATTGCCTAGACCCCAATTGTACTTTGGCTTTGGCATAAATGAAAAGAAAGCTCCACGATCTCCTCGCAAATGTGAAGTACTGCGGCATCACAACAGATGGTTCGACGAGTCGAGCAAATTACCAGTTTTTGTCGGTAACGTGCAACTTTGTTTCCACAAGTTGTATCTTAGAAGTGCGGTGTTGTTAACGAACAAATTAGTATGCGACACTGTTATGTGGGCATATAAGTGCCCGAGTCCTGAAAAGGACTTCGGGCGATGGAGAGACGGCCGATTTTCAGGCACCATTTTGTGTGTGTGCGTACAATATTCAGGAGCACACATTCCCCCTCACATTCTTTGATTACACTGGCGGCGGTGGTGCGACACATAACATTCTTTCGTGCTGCTATTTGGGTCCTCCCTACTGACAGTTAGATAAGGTAGCTGGTCCTGGTGGCGTAGACTCCGTTGGCGGCTGCCCATTGGAAAGTCGCCTTTTTTCGGAGGTGGCGGCTTCCGTCAGCAAGACACCCGAATGGATTCTCCTCTCTTTTCTAATCCGCTAATGACTTTTACACCAGTCTAAAGCTTTTACTTGGCTGCCGGCATGGATCGAATTAACTTGGTTTTTCCACATAGACATATTATTTCTCGATATCTGCTATCTTGGGATTCAAAGCCCGGCAGTTGCACTTTGCCAGCTGGCGTGGTATGGTTATCAGTAGGTAGATCGTGGTCGATGTTATGGCCACACGACACCGGTAAATAGCCAGTCTACCTTTACCAGTCTGAGTATGGTTAGTCAAATGCACCACTCCCCTCGACTCAATCTTTTTATGGGGAGGGCGTACGTAACAACACCCACCAAAACAGCGAAAATATTGCATATACGTTACGAAACGTACTTGTTAAGTGGAATATACTGCATGAATTTATATCAGTAATCTCAGACAACGAATCTTCGATGACACTCACCCACAACACCCACCAAAACAGCGAAAATATTGCATATACGTTACGAAACGTACTTGTTAAGTGGAATGTACTGCATGAATTTATATCAGTAATCTCAGACAACGAATGTTCGATGACACCCACCAACAGAAACTGCATACAGCCATCAAGTCCGCCTTCAACGGCAAAGCCGAAGTGGCTATGCTGGAGGACACGGTGCAAGTGGAAATCCGCGACCTAGACGAAATGACCACCTGCGAGGAGGTGTTACATTCAGTGTACGCTGAGGAGGAGTGCGACATCCCGGCGGGCGCTGCACCTAGGATGCGAAAGGCGTATGGCGGAACCCAAACGGCGACGGTCCACCTCAGACCTGAGCATGCGCAGCGGATCCTCGACAAGGGGAAAATCAGGGTTGGATGGGTCGTCTGCCGCATAAGACAGAAAATGGAGCCCAGGCGATGCTACAAATGCATGGGATTAGGCCACATGTCTGCCAGATGCCCAGCGTCAGAGGCAACAGTCAAAATCACGAAGCAATCCTGCTTCAGATGTGACAAGGATGGCCACAAGTATAAAACTTGTACCCAGGGCAAACCAAAATGCATCATCTGCACAAGAAGGGGGAAATCTGGAGGAGAGGCCGAACACTCGACCCTCAGCAGGGCGTGCCCTGAGTACCGGAGAGCCATGTACGATAAACAGAATGGTTAAGGTCGTACAGCTCAACCTTAAACACTGCAGAGCGGCGCAGGACCTGCTAGCACAGACGGTCATCGAGCAGCAGGCTGAGGTGACAATACTCAGCGAGCCCTACAAGGACAAGCATGAAGGCGTATGGCAACATAGCTCGGACGGCAGAGCAGCAATATGGAGCTGCGGACAGCCCCCTGGACACCTATCGCAAAGGGCTTCCAGGACGGGATACACCAGAGCGAAGATCAAAGGGATAACATTCTACAGCTGCTACATAGCCCCGAGCGTTCACATTAGCGAGTTCGGAACAATAAAGGTCCCCTATCCTCATCGCGGGTGATTTCAACGCATGGTCCACAACATGGGGCAGCGCTAGTACGCAGCGGGGAACCATCCTCCTTGAGGCAGTGGCTTCGATAAACGTATGCCTACTCAACGAAGGTAATAGACTAACCTTCTGCAAGTCAGGTCGGGAGGCAATTATCGACCTGACCTTCGCTAGCCCTGAACTGGCACGTAAATGCGTATGGAGGGTGTTAGACATATATACCCACAGCGACGACGCCCTGATTTTCACCCAGACAAGCCCCAGTCTGGCCGCCCCAAGCAGCCGCCAAACGACCTACAAAGCGCACAACCTTAACACAGTGTCCCTCCTAGCACACATGGAAGGCGTCTGCGTTACAGGAGACGCTAGCACATGCGCGAGGAACATAGCCGATAGAGTGAAGGAGGCGTGCGATGCATCTATGGAGAAGGCCACGAAAGGTGGTAACGGGCGAAGACCAGTATCATGGTGGAACGACGAGATAGGAAGCGCGAGAAGATACTGCCTAGCGACCCGGCGCAGGTGTCAGAGAAGCAGAGGACGCGGAAACCAGGAGCTAAGGGAAGCAACCTATAGAGCCAAGAGAAAGGTGCTGAAAAACGTGATTAAAGCTAGCAAGGCCAGATGCTTCCAGGAGCTGTGCGAAGCGGCGGATGCAGAACCAGCATACAGGATGGTCATGGGTAAGCTCAACAGACAGCCGACCCCTAAGGAAAACCAAGATCGAAAAAGCCCCTGGCCCCGATGGCATTCCCAATGCTGCACTGCACACATTGGTGGCAAACTACCAGGGTATATTCACGGACATGTGTCTCACCCAACGAACCTTCCCCATGGGTTGAAAGCGTCAAAGGTTGATGCTTATCCCAAGACCGGGCATCCTCATACAGACCCCTATGTATGCTGAATACAACGGGGAAGATATTCGAGCGCATAATCTGCACCCACCTCGAAAAAGAACTCGACCAACTTAGAGCGTTATCGGACCACCAGTTTGGCTTCCGGAGAAAAAGAAGCACCATTGACGCGATCCAAGCGGTCACCAATTTGGCTGCTAACGCAATCGAAGGAGAAAGGTGGCTAGGTGGCTCAAAAGAGTACTGCCTCGTCTGCACCCTGGACGTCAAGAATGCCTTAAACTCTGCCAACTGGAACCTTGTCCTGCAGGCACTTCATCGCATGGGAATCTCGGACTACCTGATCGACCTCGTAGCGGACTACTTCAAGGACAGAGTGCTCACATATTCCTCTGATGTCGGAGAGCACGGATACCTGGTGACAGGAGGAGTACCTCAAGGCTCAGTCCTGGGCCCGATACTTTGGAACCTCATGTACGACGGGATCCTAAGGCAGGTACTACCCGAAGGATGCACTGTTGTGGGATTTGCGGACGACATAGCGCTGGTAACGTTAACGAAAACCCTCGAAGAGATCACGGATAGATGCACCCTGTAACGAACTGATTTTTATGGTCTGCTCGCTACGAGATTCGTGCGGCTAGCTCAGTATATTGTGTGTTCGTCCCACCAAATTTATATTAACGTGACCGCCCAGTAGCTCAGTGAGAAAGCACAGAATTCACGGGTTCGTATTGGGTTTATTGTGGGTATATTATTACAAGTGTCTTAGTCGCTTGGTTGGCCTTGACTCGTTGCTTGTGACCCTCGGTACGTCCGATGGTCCTGATTGACTCTACGACCTCTCGCCTTTGAAAACTCGGTGCTCCAGTCCTGTAGCTCTCTGAAGATACTCGCAGCTCCCTGAAGATCCTCGCAGCTCCCTGAAGACGCTCGCTGCTCCCTGAAGACGCTCACTCGCTGATCGCTTCGCACGCGTGACTCGGTGACTGCTGGTAACGACTCGGACTCGCGAGGGGGTCAGCCGTACGGGCTTAGGAAAGCGTCACCGTTCTCAGACTAGGGTGAACAGAAGCTGCGCTCTCCAGGATCGCTCCTTTCGACACACCGCCGCCTGTCCCTTGCTCTGTCCCGGATGGTCCCACTGGGGTTTCCGCTCAGCCCGCGCGGACAGTCAAGGCGGTAACGCCAGGAAGCTGCCTCACGCTTTACTTCGCTTCCACGCCTAGTGTAAACGAACGTTCCACCCTAGCCTCACCCTTTTGCCTTTGGTCCTGGACGTTTCCGCGTGGCTTTTGGTACTCGGGGTTCGGGCGCGCCGCTCCGGGACCTCGCAAGTCGAATCTGTAGGGCTCTCCTGGACAATTCCACTCGAGACCGTACCGATCGACCGCTCTCCCTTCTGGCTTGTTATATTCGTGGTTCGGGCACGCCGCTCCGGGACCTCGCAAGTCGAATCCGTAGGGCTCTCCTGGACAATTCCACTCGAGACCTTACTGATCGACCGCTCTCCCTTCTGGCTGGTTATACTCTCTCCAGGCGTAACGCCAGGACTTTGTGGATAAAGTTATACGACCGCCTTGACCTAGCCGTGTGACGCCCTCTGGATCTCAGCTACCTGCGTCTCAATTCGGAGATTCCTGGTATCCCAATCCCGAACGTCTCGACGTAGCAATCTTGCTCCTTGTAGGCTCCCACGGCGTTGTTTCCCTGGCGACTCGACTTGCTGTTGCTCCCTTGTAGATTATCGGGTTGTTTGATTGTTCACTTTGGTATCTGATTGATCTTGACGGTTTGACTCCTTGTGATCGACTGATCCAGCTGCCAGCGCTCTGCGGCCTTATATAGGGCCTCCGGGAACCGTTATTTCCCTTTTGCGCACGGCCCGCTGGATCTCTCCACTCTGGGTCCAAAGTCCGTGCCTCCTGGATGACCCACTTGTCGTTCCCGTACCGCTTCCAATCGATGCTCCGCCCACTGCTGTCATCCCGCTGATTCCCGTGATGCTTGTGGCACGCCTGTGTGCCGCTCCACCGCCGAGATGTGGCACTTCCTCTCCCGGTCCAAAGTTCACGGGAGAGTCCAAAGTCCGATGGAGTCCCGTTACCCGCTTTTGCACACGGCACTCTTGCCTTGCCCGCGAAGTCTCCACTCTCTCTCGATCTCCATCCTCGGTCTCCAAACTCTCTCGCTCTCCCTCATTGGTCTCCAAACTCTCTCGCTCTTCTTCGTTGGTCTCCAAACTCTCTCGCTCTCCTCGCCGCGCCGTTACTACGCGAATTCGCCGCGTATCTGGCAAGCGGCCGGCCATCTGCTGCTGTTTCTATTTGTGGGGAGTTATTCAACTCCTCACATTCCCCCCTTACTTCGGGAAACATTTTAAACTTGTTCCTACTCTCCGGCGTTTTCTTGTTTATCCTAGCCTTCGAGTCCTTGTGATTCCCGCGGCGCTCCCTCGTTGCTCCCTCGATGCTCCCACGACGCTCTTAACTCCGTTGAGTTTCTACAGCGCTGGTCATCCTCCTCGTAGCAACTTGAATCTCCCGCGCCGATATCTTTCCTGACTCCACTGGGACATCGATACTCGTGTGCTATCGATCCCCAGCTCGCTGCTCATCGCTGCGTTCTACTCCTTTTATTTGCTTCCTCCGCCTGGTCACACCATTCGTGTGTGATCGATGTGCGATATCGATATCGACGGTGCGGCGTTGCCACCTGCTCGTTGCGATATTTCCACCTTTGGCCGATATTACCATTTGACGTGTACCCATCGATCGCACTTTCATCTAGTGCCAATCGATCGCCTATCGAGGCGCCCCCTTCCCTGGCTCATGGTGATTTTGCAACTTTCTAGGTAAGTTTTCGCATTTCCTCACTCCTTTCTATTTCATCCTTTCTCTCTCCACACGACCTCTCTCGCCTCTCGTCTCTCTCTCTCGCCCTTCAATCGTCCTCAGCCGGCTGAGCCTGGCTCTACGCTGGCAACACTCGAACACTGGTGCGGAGAGGACTTCGCATTTGCTTCGCTGCAGGTAAGTATTTTGGTGTCGCTTGGCTGCTTCCTGTATTAACCCAATATTGATTTCAGGACGCTGAAGCTGCCATGTATGCCCCTTACTTCTGGCCCCTGTTTCAGCCGCGTTTCCCGTTCTACGTCGGTTTTTTTTCCTTTTTTTTCTAAACTCTGGTTTTTTTTTCGGTTTATTTAACTTTTATTTTTGCTCCTCGAACACCCTCATGCCCGCCAGCCCCAACCGGACGCGGAACGCGCGCCCCTCTCTCCATACGCGCACGCTGCGCCTGCCGCCCAGGATGCGAGCCTCCTGCACCACTGGTGCCTCCGCGATCCCTTCGGGCCACTCCGGCTCCGCGATTTCTCGCCATCGCTGGCCCTCCGGTGCCGACACCGTCCGCGACAACTTCGGCCGGGCCACCACCTCGGACACTTCGGGCGCCGAGTGCTGCCGCTTGAGCGGAGGACGGCCGTTTTCCACGGGCTCAGGCCACACCCAGGGTCCTCGCTCCAGAGGCTCCGCGGATATTGCGCTCCCGGTAGGCGTTGGCGTCGATGGCCCTGTCCTTGGCGTCGTCGGTCCGGTGCTCGGCGTCGGTGGTGCCCATTGCTCCGGTCTGCCACGGGTCCTGGGGTCCAGCGGGCTCACCCGTGGACCACATTCTTCCCAGATCCGGGGTTCTTCCGTCGCTGCCGTCTCCTCCGCGGGTCCCTCCGGCCAGGTCCAGACGACCGTCTGCTGTCGCCACCTCACCCCTTCGGCCACGAACGTCCGGGTGCTGTGGCTCACGTGGGCCGCCGGTATGTCTGTCCGGATGTGTTGCTGCTGCGGTGGTGGCTGCTGCTGCGGTGGTGGCTGCTGCTGCGGTGGTGGCTGCTGCTGCGGTGGCTGCTGCTGCGGTGGCTGCTGCTGCTGCGGTGGCTGCTGCTGCGGAGGTGGCTGCTGCTGCGGTGGCTGCTGCTGCTGCGGTGGTGGCTGCTGCTGCGGTGGCTGCTGCTGCTGCTGCTGCTGCGGTGGTGGCTGCTGCTGCGGTGGCTGCTGCTGCTGCGGTGGCTGCTGCTGCTGCGGTGGCGGCTGCTGCTGCGGTGGCTGCTGCTGCGGAGGTGGCTGCTGCTGCGGTGGCGGCTGCTCGTGCCTCGGCGTGGGCGGTCGTGCGGGCGTCCACCGTGGTGACCCCTCGTATCGCGGTGTGGGCGGGATTTCGGGCAGCCACCGCGGAGGCGAGGGTGCCCAATCGTCTGCCACTTCTTGCGGCGGGGTGCAGGGTTCGGGCGCATACCTCGGCGTAGGTGGGTACCCCGGGTTTTCCCACAGCTGCGTCTCCTCCTCCTCGGCCATCCGTAGTTGGGCCTGCCACTCCGGCGACTCCTCCATCTCCTTCAACCGCCGCTCCTCGTTTCGCCTTCGCGCCTCGCACTTGCGCCGGAACTCCCACGTAGCCGCTACCACGGCCTCGGCATGGCTAACGGGAGCCGGCTGGTCCTGGGGCGGTTCTCCACTGGCCCACTCCACCTGCGCCGCGCCAGTCGGGATGCGTCCGTCGGCCCGGTTGAACGCCTTGCGAAGCCGCCATCGCCGTTGCTCCACCCGCGGGTCCTCCACCAACTCGACGTCGCTGTCGGAGCTGATCACCGGATCGGGGACGCCCCGCCCGGAGATCCGCCGCGAGGTTCGGGTAGGCCGGGCTGCCGACCATCCTTGCCCCGGGCTGGATCCTCCGGACGGCTGGTGGGCCTCCATCATCCTGCGCGCTTCGCTTCTTGTCACCCGTGTGCTCATGATGCTTGTTGATTTTTGATTGTGCAGCTGGAGCCTGGGCTCCCTTTAACGACACCTCGGTTCCGAGCCTTCCTCTTTGCTCGATCCCGCTATTTCCATCGGCCTCTCCTTCTTACTACCCAGATCTACGGTACAGCTCTCTGCTCTGTGCCGTCTTCCCTCTTCCTTCGGCAGACTTTAGATGCGTGTTTTTTCTTTTCCTCCGATCAGTCCCAATCGAGACCTTAGACGCTCTGGTTCGCTCCCTTTGTGTTCTTAACGTTCTCCTGATGTCCTTTATGTGTTTCATTGCGCCTTTGTAGATGACCTGTAGTATCCTTGGAGGTATCCTTGGAATTTGTTCGTAGTATCCTTTGGGAATCCTTGCAGGTATCCTTGGACTCTTTCCGTAGTACCCTTTGGGAATCCTTGGACGTATCCTTTGACTCCTTTCGTAGTATCCTTTGGGCATCCTTGGAGGTATCCTTGAAATCCTTTCGTAATACCCTTTGTTCATCCTTGGAGGTATCCTTGGTATCCTTGTACTCCTCTCGTAGTATCCTTTGGGCACCCTTGGAGGTATCCTTGGGATCCTTTCGTAGTGTCCTTTGGTCATCCTTGGAGGTATCCTTGGACACCCTTCGTAGTATCCTTTGGGCATCCTTGGGGGTATCCTTGGACTCCTTTCGTAATATCCTTTGGGCATCCTTGGAGGTATCCTTGGGATCCTTTCGTAGTGTCATTTGGTCATCCTTGGAGGTATCCTTGGACACCCTTCGTGGTATCCTTTGGGCATCCTTGGAGGTATCCTTGGACACCCTTCGTAGTATCCTTTGGGCATCCTTGGAGGTATCCTTGGGATCCTTTCGTAGTGTCCTTTGGTCATCCTTGGAGGTATCCTTGGACCCCCTTCGTAGTATCCTTTGGGCATCCTTGGAGGTATCCTTGGACACCCTTTGTAGTATCCTTTGGGCATCCTTGGAGGTACCCTTGGGATCTTTTCGTAGTGTCCTTTGGTCATCCTTTAATGTTGTTTTGCATCTGTTGTGTCTGCTTGCTGTAGCCGCTCGCCTGTGTTTTCCGTTTGTTGCTGTTTCAGCTCGCTTACGTGGATGGTCCGCTCTTTCTTTGTGTTTATGTGTCTTATTTTGCAGATTACTGGTGACTCAAAACCTATGACTTGGTAAGGTCCGTCGTATCTTGGGGCCAATTTTGCTGCGAACCCCTCGGCCGCTTTTGATAAATGGTGTTCCTTGGCCCACACGACGTCACCCACCTTTGGCGTCCATTGCCTCCTCCTTAGGTTATAATGCCTAGCCTGGTCCTGGGATGCTTTCTCCAGGTTCCGCCTTACAATCTCGAAGATTTCCCTGAGTTTGTTAGCATTCTCTTCCGGGGTCTCTGTCGGTCGTCCGGTCCCTACGGTTTCTCTGTCGTATAGGGCGCTCGGTAGTCTTGGTTCTCTGCCTTGGGTAATGAACGACGGTGTGTATCCTGTGGATGCTGAAACGCTCGTGTTTACTGCCAGCATGATTTCTGGCCATTTTTCGTCCCAGTCTCTTTGGTTCTGCCCTGCGAACTGCGCAATCATTGTTTTCACCGTCCTATTGGCTCTCTCAGTCGGGTTCTCCTGTGGGGTGTATGGAGCTGTGAACTGTTGCCTGGCTCCCATTTCGACCAGGAAACTCTTGAAGGTTTTGCTGGTAAACTGGACTCCGTTGTCCGTTATGACTATTTTGGGGACCCCATACCTCGCGATTATGCGTTCTTTAAAAGCTTTCTTTAGGGATTCGGCCGTCGCGCTTCGCAGCGGCACCAACTCAGTCCACTTGGAGAACCTGTCTATCAATACCAGCAGCATTTGGTTGCCGTGTTTCGAACGCGGCAGGGGTCCGACGAAGTCCGCACATACCGTAGCCCATGGTTCCTCTGGCACCTGCGTAAGCATTTTCCCAGCCATTTGCATCTGATTCGGCTTGAACCTCATGCATGTCTCGCATACTCGCACGTGGGCTCGGGCGTCTCTGTGCATTCCTGGCCAGTAGTACCGGGCTGCCAGACGTGCTATTGTCTTTCGGCTTCCTACATGGCCAGCCGCCGGTGAGTCGTGGTTCTCCTTCAGCACCGTTTCCCGTAGAGCTTTCGGGACGCACATCTTCCATGTTGCAACATCTTCGCTGCCCGCTCTATGAGGTATATTCCTGTACAGGGTGTTACCCTCCATCACGTAGTCTGGATACTTTTGCGGCTGGGTCCTTATCTTTTCGCGCATTTCCAGAATCCAGCTGCATGCTGCAGAAGCTTCCGCCTCCGACGTCTCCTTGATCCCTCGAAGCGTTTCCGGCAGTGGCTGCCTTGACAAAGCGTCTGCCACCACGTTGAGTTGCCCTTTCCTGTACGCTATTTCGAAGTCGTACTGCTGCAACTCCAGGGCCCATCTGGCGATCCTCCCTGAAGGGCTCTCTATGCTGTTGAGCCACTTCAGTGCCATGTGGTCGGTTACTACTTTAAAGTGGTAACCTTCCAGATACGGCTTGAGCTTTCGGATTGCCCAGACGATTGCCAAGCACTCCTTCTCGGTTGTTGAGTAATTCTTCTCAGCGCCGTTGAGCGTTCGGCTTGAGTAAGAGATTACCTTTTCGCCTCGTTCAGTTTCCTGGGTCAAGATTGCCCCGATGCCGTAGTCGCTTGCGTCAGTTTGCAAGATGAATGGTTTGTCGAAGTCCGGGCATGCCAGTACGGGGTCTGCGACGAGTCTTGCCTTCACCTCTTCGAACGCCGTCTGATGTTCCTGTGTCCACACCCATTTATTTCCCTTGCGTAGCAGATCGTTGAGAGGTTTGACTATTTTTGCGAAGTCAGGTACAAACCGGCGGTACCATGATGCTACACCCAGGTACTGTCGGAGCTCTCTTACTGTCGATGGTGGTTCTAGTTCGGCGATGGCTGCTACCTTTTCCGGATCCGTGCCTATTCCTTCGCTAGTCACTCGATGACCGAGATATAACAGCTCTTTCTTGAAAAATTGACACTTCTCCGGGTTTAATCTCAGATTTGCCTCCTTTAGTCGTCGGAAAACTTCCTTTAGGTTGGCCTTATGTTCTTCCAGCGAGCGCCCGATCACTATGATGTCGTCCTGGTAAGCAAATGCGTGCGGCGACATTTCTGGGCCGATCACCCGGTCTAGCACCCGTTGAAAAGTCGCAGACGCCGAATGAAGTCCGAATGGCATTACTTTCCATTGGAATAAACCTTTCCCCGGCACTGTAAATGCCGTATACTGCCTGCTGTCCGCTTTCAGTGGGATTTGCCAGTACCCATCCTTTAGGTCCAAGCTGCTGATGTACCGTGCTTCCCTCAGTTGGTCGAGAATATAATTTATTCGGGGCATCGGGTAGGCATCCTTTACAGATTTGGCGTTTATTTGCCTAAAGTCGACGCACAGTCTCCATTTGCCCGTCTTTTTTCTAACCATCACGATGGGAGAACTGTATGGGCTTGTTGAGTGTTCTATGTATCCCATTTGGAGAAGCTCGTCCACCTTCGCATTGATCTCCCCTTGAACTTTCGGATTCTTGGGATAGTATCGCTGCTTTATTGGTTTGTCGTCTTTCATCGTGATCTGATGCTCTGCCATGTTTGATGTTCCCTTCATGCTGCTGAAAGTCGATAGCTCTGCCTCCAGGAATTTCGTCGTGTCGTCATCTTCGCTTGCCCGTTGTACGACTGCCACCGACAACTTTTCCTCGAGCCATCCCTTGTGACGATTCCTGGCCGGTATTATCACTTCGTGTCCAGCGCACTTAATTTCGGTACCGACTTGTGTTAGAAAATTCCATCCCAACACCAATGAATCCACTACTCCTGGTAGTATCAGCAGGCTCATGCTCAGTCGCTTGTTCCCGAACGCAATTTCCACCTCCAGCTGCTCATCGATTCCGCCACATCTTCCGTCTGCCAACCTAACTTGCCGTCGTATCCTCGTAATCTTTCCGAGGGCAGCCAGGTCGTCCGCCAGCTCCTTGCTTATAAAGCTTGCTGTTGCCCCGGTGTCGATTGTGGCCTTGTATGTGCCCCCACCAATCGTCACCGCTGCGGACAACTGCTGCTCCTCCTCGATCAGCTTTCCCGTTAGTTTGGAGAGGTAGCATCTTGCGACCCCCGCTCGCCTCTCTGCGGCTGAGGTCGCTGGGCATTTCCCGCCTGCTGGCAGCATTCAACGCTCCTGACGCCTACTCTCCCGCACACCCAGCAGAACAACAGGCGTTGGTGCCGACATCCCCGCGCCCAGTGTCCATGACCGCCGCACTTTCGGCAGGCCTCCTGGGGGTCTGTGATGTGTGTCGTTTCACGAGGCCTTTGTGTTGTACTTGGTGGCCTCCAAACATTGTTTGCTGGTTGCATCTGTTGCTGTTGTGGTGGTGTCCATTGGCCTCCGCGTGGTGCTCCTGTTGCCTGCTGCCGTGGTACTCGGTTAGGTGGCGACCATTGGTCGTTTCCCCGCGTCTCCTGGATTCCTGTCTCTTCGCATCTTCTGCATGTTACCTGCGCTGGCGATGACGACTTGTTCTTCGAGAATTTGTTTTCTTGCGCGAACGCTTCCCGCTCCTTTTCGAGTTCTTCATACTCGTCAGCTAATATCATCAGCGTGTCCAGGTCCGACACTTTATATGCCCTTAGGAAGATCCTTAGACTGGGGGTGCAGTTCTTCTTGATGATTCTTAGGGTCTCTATAGTGGAGTAATTAAGTGGCCTCACCATCGTCTGCATGTCGATCATGTAGTCTTTGAACGACTCGCTGAAGCCCTGCTTCCGTTGCCTGACCTGATCCGCCAGCCTGGTGAAAAAGTCTCTCGGTAGAAAGTATGTGTGGAAACTATCTATGAACTCCGCCCAGGTTTTCCATTGTTTGTTGTTGGCGATGAACCACTTCAACGCCCTTCCCTTCAGTAATTCAGGCATCGCTCGGGGAATCATGTCTAACTCCAAGCCGTATGTGTTGGCGGACCATTCCACCTGCTCCAGGAACTCGAACGGTTTTTCCGCCCCGTCGAACCTGAACGACCATTCGCGGACCTGTTTAGCGATCCTTGCATAGTCTGATTGATTGGGTCTCGAGATCAGCGCTGTTGTTTTCCTGTCTTGGCTTGATTCTCTCCTGTTTGCCTCCTTTTGTAGGTTGTCAACGCTCAGGCTTGCCACTAAGTTGTCCCCTTCGACGGTTGTTAACGTGATGCTGGGGCCGGCTTTGTCGTGGTATGTGGCTTCCAAATCGGCCCAGATGTCAACGAGTTGTGGGTCATTATCCGTTTCTGAGTAATACTCGGATAATGCTTTTCTCATGTCCTCTAATCTGCCGTCCAGGGTGACATTAAGCCTCTGTGCGACATTGGCGAAATCCTCCTTTTTAAGTCGGTAAATCCACTTCTTCCCCATTCTGTTTAAATTGCTTTCACTGCTGGGACAATCACGTTGGGCGCCAGATGTAACGAACTGATTTTTATGGTCTGCTCGCTACGAGATTCGTGCGGCTAGCTCAGTATATTGTGTGTTCGTCCCACCAAATTTATATTAACGTGACCGCCCAGTAGCTCAGTGAGAAAGCACAGAATTCACGGGTTCGTATTGGGTTTATTGTGGGTATATTATTACAAGTGTCTTAGTCGCTTGGTTGGCCTTGACTCGTTGCTTGTGACCCTCGGTACGTCCGATGGTCCTGATTGACTCTACGACCTCTCGCCTTTGAAGACTCGGTGCTCCAGTCCTGTAGCTCTCTGAAGATACTCGCAGCTCCCTGAAGATCCTCGCAGCTCCCTGAAGACGCTCGCTGCTCCCTGAAGACGCTCACTCGCTGATCGCTTCGCACGCGTGACTCGGTGACTGCTGGTAACGACTCGGACTCGCGAGGGGGTCAGCCGTACGGGCTTAGGAAAGCGTCACCGTTCTCAGACTAGGGTGAACAGAAGCTGCGCTCTCCAGGATCGCTCCTTTCGACACACCGCCGCCTGTCCCTTGCTCTGTCCCGGATGGTCCCACTGGGGTTTCCGCTCAGCCCGCGCGGACAGTCAAGGCGGTAACGCCAGGAAGCTGCCTCGCGCTTTACTTCGCTTCCACGCCTAGTGTAAACGAACGTTCCACCCTAGCCTCACTCTTTTGCCTTTGGTCCTGGACGTTTCCGCGTGGCTTTTGGTACTCGGGGTTCGGGCGCGCCGCTCCGGGACCTCGCAAGTCGAATCTGTAGGGCTCTCCTGGACAATTCGACTCGAGACCGTACCGATCGACCGCTCTCCCTTCTGGCTTGTTATATTCGTGGTTCGGGCACGCCGCTCCGGGACCTCGCAAGTCGAATCCGTAGGGCTCTCCTGGACAATTCCACTCGAGACCTTACTGATCGACCGCTCTCCCTTCTGGCTGGTTATACTCTCTCCAGGCGTAACGCCAGGACTTTGTGGATAAAGTTATACGACCGCCTTGACCTAGCCGTGTGACGCCCTCTGGATCTCAGCTACCTGCGTCTCAATTCGGAGATTCCTGGTATCCCAATCCCGAACGTCTCGACGTAGCAATCTTGCTCCTTGTAGGCTCCCACGGCGTTGTTTCCCTGGCGACTCGACTTGCTGTTGCTCCCTTGTAGATTATCGGGTTGTTTGATTGTTCACTTTGGTATCTGATTGATCTTGACGGTTTGACTCCTTGTGATCGACTGATCCAGCTGCCAGCGCTCTGCGGCCTTATATAGGGCCTCCGGGAACCGTTATTTCCCTTTTGCGCACGGCCCGCTGGATCTCTCCACTCTGGGTCCAAAGTCCGTGCCTCCTGGATGACCCACTTGTCGTTCCCGTACCGCTTCCAATCGATGCTCCGCCCACTGCTGTCATCCCGCTGATTCCCGTGATGCTTGTGGCACGCCTGTGTGCCGCTCCACCGCCGAGATGTGGTACTTCCTCTCCCGGTCCAAAGTTCACGGGAGAGTCCAAAGTCCGATGGAGTCCCGTTACCCGCTTTTGCACACGGCACTCTTGCCTTGCCCGCGAAGTCTCCACTCTCTCTCGATCTCCATCCTCGGTCTCCAAACTCTCTCGCTCTCCCTCATTGGTCTCCAAACTCACTCGCTCTTCTTCGTTGGTCTCCAAACTCTCTCGCTCTCCTCGCCGCGCCGTTACTACGCGAATTCGCCGCGTATCTGGCAAGCGGCCGGCCATCTGCTGCTGTTTCTATTTGTGGGGAGTTATTCAACTCCTCACAACCCTCATGTGCTGGCTGACAGACAACGGGTTAGCAGTCGCCGAGCACAAAAGGGAGGCAGTGCTGATAAGCAGCAGGAAGACTGTGGAGAAGGCCACAACACGAGTCGGATCAACTCCAATAGAAACAAGTACCTTAATCAAGTATCTTGGAGTACTGATCGACCACAGGCTATCGTTTAAGACGCACCTATTGTATGCAGCAGCCAAAGCATCCAGATCGACTGCTGCCATCTCATGGATGACGGCCAATACTCGAGGACCAAAGCAGCACAGCAGAAGGATCATAGCCACAGTGGTGACATCTACCATACTGTACGCCGCGCCCATATGGGCCGAAGCTATGAAAATCGCAACATACAGCCGCCAGTGCAAAGCTGTCTACAGACGCTGCGCTTTGCGCATCACAGGCAGCTTCTGCAAGGTATCTGAGGAAGCCTCGCTAGTGGTAGCCGGTACTATACCGATAGAACTGCTAGCGGCAGATCGAAGAACTGGTAGCACAGGAAGCAGGACCCAGCGCAATAACACGATCGAGGCATGGCAAGGAGGTGGAACAATGCGGCCACAGGGCGGTAGTCGCACAGGCTAATTCCCAGTCTAACCCCCTGGCTGCAGAGACGACACGGACAGGTAGACTTCTACCTCACGCAGATGATCTCCGGGCACGGATGCGTCAAGAAATACCTGCATAGGTTTAAGCACGAGCCAAACCCCTACTGCGACCACTGCGGCACAGGAAGCATCGAAGACGCGGAGCACGCGCTATTCATCTGCCCCCTATACGCTAGGAACCGAGCCGAAGCTGAAAGTACAACCGATTGTAGCCTGACAGCGGACAACGTGATCAGCTGCATGCTGGAAAACCAAAGCAAGTGGGACGCGTTAGCCAACATGGCCGCTGGCATCCTGAAGGATCTAAGGCGTCGAGAACGGAGTCGACGCAACGAGTCATAAGGACGAGCGGCAACCTGACCGCCATCCGTCCCGCGAAGTATAGCTTTGCGGCAGTCCCGCGGGATCGATACACTTCTACCTCTTCTCTTCTTCTACCACTTTTATTCTAGTATATATTTAAGCTTTATTTAATTTAAAAAAACCCACCCACCAAAACAGCGAAAATATTGCATATACGTTACGAAACGTACTTGTTAAGTGGAATATACTGCATGAATTTATATCAGTAGTCTCGGACAACGAATGTTCGATGACACCCACCCACAACACCCACCAAAACAGCGAAAATATTGCATATACGTTACGAAACGTACTTGTTAAGTGGAATAAACTGCATGAACTTATATTAGTAGTCTCAGACAACGAATCGTCGATGATTAATACGTGCACACTTTTAGAGAAATGGCACATGTCCTGATTTGCACACACTTTGAATCTTATAGTGCAAGAATCATTGATGATCGACAGCGGTACAAAATGTAAAAATATTGTCTCCTCTATTCGTCCGTCAAAATGTCTTGCTATCTGCGACCGCCCTTGCCAGGTAATGTAGAGGGCGATTCAAGAAAATCCCCATAAAAATACCCGTCGCCCTTTTGATGGGTCCCCTGATGGCCTAAAGACACTTAATTTTTGCATTCAAGAAAATAAAATTGGCTTTCACCACTAACTCACTTTGATTAATTTTAACACAAGCGTGACTTTAATAGGGGTCGTCTCTGATCTCCAAAATGGCAGCCACTGAGTTAAAAAGCTCACCTAGATGTCTTTCACGCAATTTTCTCTCTCTCAAAAGTGGGTCATTGGACGATCCGGGACAATTTGAGAGAATTCCTAAGAGCAAGCCGGCATTCATTTGTATAGCTAGATCGCCCAATAGCCAACAATAGGGGGCGCCTCCGGCATTGGGTAACTCTACCTACGCTATCGATATACTGTCCCAATATCAGCTTACTATCACTATCAGCAATATCACTTAAAATGCAACACCACCCAACGATTTAGAGAGATGCCACCTGGTCTGAAGCCACTCGACGAAATCACTGGGAGCATTGAAATCGTTTTGTGATGGGACCTGGTCTGCCATCCAACTAGCAGTTCCATATGCTGTGGGTCAGACTTTGCGGAAACCACTGTTTCCACTCGCCCCTTTGCACCTACTAGATTCGTTGGAGAGACTCCCTAAAATATGAGACCATCCTCGATAAGGTCTGGTAATTTGGCCAAGTGGTAATTCATCCTCAGTGAATTCGGTGGTTTCGAGACTCAACAACTCCGTCGGATACACCGCTAGCTCTTCCACGCACCGTGCGAGGAGACACCCACGACTTTCTTGCTTCCTTTCCGGTGCTCGATGTTGAAGGGGAATCCTTGAATCACGTGACCACCCGGCCAACCGTCCCGAAAGATCTTTCATGGACATGAGCCACTTCAAGCTCGCGTGTTCCATGATGCAGGTGAATGGCATCCCTTCGACATACGGCCGGAACTGCGGCGAGACGCTCTTTCTCGGATTCGTTGTAGTTCACCTGATGTTTTTCATCTTCGCCGAAAAAAAAGCAATCGGCTGTTCCTGTCCGTCGTCGTCTCGCTAGAAAAGCAACGACTCCAACGTGTGATGCATGAATAAAGAAATGTCTCTGGATGTCCGCATGCACCAGTACTGATGCTGTCGCTAACGCCATCTTCAAGGACTCTACGGCTAGCTGGGACTCTGGACTGAAAAAAAACTTTGAGTTACCAGTTTTCTTCAGCGATTCAGTGAGCGGAGATCGCTCGTCGTTTCCGGAATCGATCCCTGGCTTTCTGAACTTTTCCGGACACCAATCTCATGCCGCTCAACTGGTGCTCGGCGAAGATCCGGTTCGTGAACTCCAAATATCGGCGCATCCGTTGTAACGAACTGAATTTTATGGTCTGCTCGCTACGAGATTCGTGCGGCTAGCTCAGTATATTGTGTGTTCGTCCCACCAAATTTATATTAACGTGACCGCCCAGTAGCTCAGTGAGAAAGCACAGAATTCACGGGTTCGTATTGGGTTTTATTGCGGGTATATTATTACAAGTGTCTTAGTCGCTTGGTTGGCCTTGACTCGTATCTTGTGACCTTCGGTGCTTCCAACGGTCCTGATTGACTCGACGACCTCTCGCCTTGACGACTCGGTGCTCCAGTCCTGTAGCTCCCTGAAGATACTCGCAGCTCCCTGAAGATCCTCGCCGCTCCCTGAAGATCCTCGCAGCTCCCTGAAGACGCTCGCTCGCTGTTCACTTCTCACACGTGACTTGGTGACTGCTGGTAACGACTCGGAATCGCGAGGGGTATCGGCCGTACGGGCTTAGGGAAGCGTCACCGTTCTCAGACTAGGGTGAACAGAAGCTGCGCTCTCCAGGATCGCTCCATTCGACACACCGCCGCCTGTCCCTTCCTCTGTCCCGGATGGTCCCACTGGGTTTCTGCTCAGCCCGCGCGGACAGTCAAGGCGGAACGCCAGGAAGCTGCCTCGCGCCTTACTTCGCTTCCACGCCTAGTGTAAACGAACGTTCCACCCTAGCCTCACCCTATTGATTTTTGTCCGGGACGTCTCCGTGTGGCTTTTGGTACTCGGGGTTCGGGCACGCCGCTCCGGGACCTCGCAAGTCGAATCCGTAGGGCTCTCCTGGATAATTCCACTCGAGACCGTACCGATCGACCGCTCTCCCTTCTGGCTTGTTATACTCGTGGCTCGGGCACGCCGCTCCGGGACCTCGCAAGTCGAATCCGTAGGGCTCTCCTGGACAATTCCACTCGAGACCTTACCGATCTACCGCTCTCCCTTCTGGCTTGTTATACTCTTTCTAGGCGTAACGCCAGGACTTTGTTGACAGGGTTAATCGACCGCCTTGACCTAGCCGTGTGATGCCCTCTGGATCTCAGCTACCTGCGTCTCAATTCGGAGATTCCTGGTATCCCAATCCCGAACGTCTCGACGTAGCAATCTCGCTCCTTGTAGGCTCCCACGGCGCTGCTTCTCTGGCGACTCGACTTGCTGCTGCTCCCTTGTAGATTATCTGGTTGTTTGATTGTTCACTTTGGTATCTGAGTGATCTTGACGGTTTGACTCCTTGTGATCGACTGATCCAGCTGCCACCGCTCTGCGGCCTTATATAGGGCCTCCGGGAACAGTTATTTCCCTTTTGCGCACGGCCCGCTGGATCTCTCCACTCTGGGTCCAAAGTCCGTGCCCCCTGGATGACCCACTTGTCGTTCCCGTACCGCTTCCAATCGATGCTCCGCCCACTGCTGCCATCCCGCTGATTCCCGTGATGCTTGTGGCACGCCTGTGTGCCGCTCCACCGCCGAGATGTGGCACTTCCTCTCCCGGTCCAAGGTTCACGGGAGAGTCCAAAGTCCGGTGGAGTTCCGTTATCCGCTTTTGCACACGGCACTCTTGCTCTGCACGCGAAGTCTCCATTCTCTCTCGATCTCCACCCTTGGTCTCCAAACTCTCTCGCTCTCCTTCATTGGTCTCCAAACTCTCTCGCTCTCCTTCGTTGGTCTCCAAACTCTCTCGCTCTCCTCGCCGCGCCGTTACTACGCGAATTCGCCGCGTATCTGGCAAGCGGCCGGCCATCTGCTGCTGTTTCTATTTGTGGGGAGTTATTCAACTCCTCACATTCCCCCCTTACTTCGGGAAACATTTTAAACTTGTTCCTACTCTCCGGCGTTTTCTTGTTTATCCTAGCCTTCGAGTCCTTGTGATTCCCGCGGCGCTCCCTCGTTGCTCCCTCGATACTCCCACGACGCTCTTAACTCCGTTGAGTTTCTACAGCGCTGGTCATCCTCCTCGTAGCAACTTGAATCTCCCGCGCCGATATCTTTCCTGACTCCACTGGGACATCGATACTCGTGTGCTATCGATCCCCAGCTCGCTGCTCATCGCTGCGTTCTACTCCTTTTATTTGCTTCCTCCGCCTGGTCACACCATTCGTGCGTGATCGATGTGCGATATCGATAACGACGGTGCGGCGTTGCCACCTGCTCGTTGCGATATTTCCACCTTTGGCCGATATTACCATTTGACGTGTACCCATCGATCGCACTTTCATCTAGTGCCAATCGATCGCCTATCGAGGCGCCCCCTTCCCTGGCTCATGGTGATTTTGCAACTTTCTAGGTAAGTTTTCGCATTTCCTCACTCCTTTCTATTTCATCCTTTCTCTCTCCACACGACCTCTCTCGCCTCTCGCCTCTCTCTCTCGCCCTTCAATTGTCCTTAGCCGGCTGAGCCTGGTTTTACGCTGGCAACACTCGAAAGCTGGTGCGGAGAGGACTTCGCATTTGCTTCGCTGCAGGTAAATATTTTGGTGTCGCTTGGCTGCTTCCTGTATTAACCCAATATTGATTTCAGGACGCTGAAGCTGCCATGTATGCCCCTTACTTCTGTTTCAGCCGCGTTTCCCGTTCTATGCCGGTTTTTTTTTTAAACTCTGTTTTTCGTTTCATTTAACTTTTATTTCTGCTCCTCGAACACTCTCATGCCCGCCAGCCCCAACCGGACGCGGAACGCGCGCCCCTCTCTCCATACGCGCACGCTGCGCCTGCCGCCCAGGATGCGAGCCTCCTGTACCACCGGTGCCTCCGCTATCCCTTCGGGCCACTCCGGCTCCGCGATCTCTCGCCATCGCTGGCCCTCCGGCGCCGACACCGTCCGCGACAACTTCGGCCGGGCCACCACCTCGGACACTTTGGGCGCCGAGTGCTGCCGCTTGAGCGGAGGACGGCCGTTTTCCACGGGCTCAGGCCACACCCAGGGTCCTCGCTCCAGAGGCTCCGCGGTTACTGCGCTCCCGGTAGGCGTTGGCGTCGATGGCCCTGTCCTTGGCGTCGTTGGTCCGGTGCTCGGCGTCGGTGGTGCCCACTGCTCCGGTCTGCCACGGGTCCTGGGGTCCAGCGGGCTCACCCGGGGACCACATTCTTCCCAGATCCGGGGTTCCTCCGGCCAGGTCCAGACAACCGTCTGCTGTCGCCACCTTACCCCTTCGGCCACGAACGTCCGGGTGCTGTGGCTCACGTGGGCCGCCGGTATGTCTGTCCGGATGTGTTGCTGCTGCGGTGGTGGCTGCTGCTGCGGTGGTGGCTGCTCGAGCTGCTGCTGCGGTGGTGGCTGCTGCTGTGGTGGCTGCTGCTGCGGTGGTGGCTGCTGCTGCGGTGGCTGCTGCTGCGGTGGTGGCTGCTGCTGTGGTGGCTGCTGCTGCGGTGGTGGCTGCTGCTGCGGTGGCGGCTGCTGCTGTGGTGGCTGCTGCTGCGGTGGCTGCTGCTGCGGTGGTGGCTGCTGCTGCGGTGGCTGCTGCTGCGGTGGTGGTTGCTGCTGTGGTGGCTGCTGCTGCGGTGGCTGCTGCTGCTGCGGTGGCTGCTGCTCGTGCCTCGGCGTGGGCGGTCGTGCTGGCGTCCACTGTGGTGACCCCTCGTACCGCGGTGTGGGCGGGATTTCGGGCAGCCACCGCGGAGGCGAGGACGCCCAATCGTCTGCCACTTCTTGCGGCGGGATGCAGGGCTCGGGCGCATACCTCGGCGTGGGTGGGTACCCCGGGTTTTCCCACAGCTGCTGCTCCTCCTCCTCGGCCATCCGCAGTTGGGCCTGCCACTCCGGCGACTCCTCCATCTCCTTTAACCGCCGCTCCTCGCTCCGCCTTCGCGCCTCGCACTTTCGTCGAAACTCCCACGTAGCCGCTACCACAGCCTCGGCATGGCTACTGGGAGCCAGCTGGTCCTGGGGCGGCTCTTCGCTGGCCCACTCCACCTCCGCCGCGCCAGTCGGGATGCGTCCGTCGGCCCGGTTGACCGCTTTGCGAAGCCGCCATCGCCGTTGCTCCACCCGCGGGTCCTCCACCAACTCGACTTCCCTGTCGGAGCTGATAACCGGCTCGGGGACGCCCCGCCTGGAGATCCGCCGCGAGGTTCGGGTAGGCCGGGCTGTCGACCATCCTTGCCCCGGGCTAGATCCTCCGGACGGCTGGTGGGCAGCCATCATCCTGCGCGCTTCGCTCCTCGTCACACGTGTGCTCATGGTGCTCGTCGATTTTGATTGTTCAGCTGGAGCCTGGGCTCCCTTTAACGACACCTCGGTTCCAAGCCTTCCTCTTTGCTCAATCCCGCTATTTCCATCGGCCTCTCCTTCTTACTACCCAGATCTACGGTACAGCTCTCTGCTTTGTGCCGTCTTCCCCCTTCCTTCGGCAGACTTTTGATGCGTGTTTTTTCTTTTCCTCCGATCAGTCCCAATCGAGACCTTAGACGCTCTGGTTCGCTCCCTTTGTGTTCTTAACGTTCTCCTGATGTCCTTTATGTGTTTCATTGCGCCTTTGTAGATGCCCTGTAGTATCCTCGGAGGTATCCTTGGAATTTGTTCGTAGTATCCTTTGGGAATCCTTGCAGGTATCCTTGCACTCTTTCCGTAGTACCCTTTGGGAATCCTTGGACGTATCCTTTGACTCCTTTCGTAGTATCCTTTGGGCATCCTTGGAGGTATCCTTGGAATCCTTTCGTAATACCCTTTGGGCATCCTTGGAGGTATCCTTGGACTCCTCTCGTAGTATCCTTTGGGCATCCTTGGAGGTATCCTTGGACTCCTTTCGTAGTATCCTTTGGGCATCCTTGGGGGTATCCTTGGACTCCTTTCGTAGTATCCTTTGGGCATCCTTGGAGGTATCCTTGGGATCCTTTCGTAGTGTCCTTTGGTCATCCTTGGAGGTATCCTTGGACTCCCTTCGTAGTATCCTTTGGGCATCCTTGGAGGTATCCTTGGGATCCTTTCGCAGTATCCTTTGGTCATCCTTGGAGGTATCCTTGGACTCCTTTCGTAGTATCCTTTGGGCATCCTTGGAGGTATCCTTGGACTCCTTTCGTAGTATCCTTTGGGCATCCTTGTAGGTATCCTTGGGATCTTTTCGTATTATCCTTTGGTCATCCTCGGAGGTATCCTTGGACTTTTAATGTTGTTTTGCATCTGTTGTGTCTGCTTGCTGTAGCCGCTCGCTTGTGTTTTCCGTTTGTTGCTGTTTCAGCTCGCTTACGTGGATGGTCCGCTCTTTCTTTGTGTTTATGTGTCGAATTTTGCAGATTACTGGTGACGCAAAACCTATGACTTGGTAAGGTCCGTCGTATCTTGGGGCCAATTTTGCTGCGAACCCCTCGGCCGCTTTTGATAAGTGGTGTTCCTTGGCCCACACGACGTCACCCACCTTTGGCGTCCATTGCCTCCTCCTTAGGCTATAATGCCTAGCCTGGTCCTGGGATGCTTTCTCCAGGTTCCGCCTTACAATCTCGAAGATTTCCCTGAGTTTGTTTGCATTCTCTACCGGGGTCTCTGTCGGTCGTCCGGTCCCTACGGTTTCTCTGTCGTATAGGGCGCTCGGCAGTCTTGGTTCTCTGCCTTGGGTAATGAACGACGGTGTGTAACCTGTGGATTCTGAAACGCTCGTGCTTACTGCCAGCATGATTTCTGGCCATTTTTTGTCCCAGTCTCTTTGGTTCTGCCCTGCGAACTGCGCAATCATTGTTTTCACCGTCCTATTGGCTCTCTCAGTCGGGTTCTCCTGTGGGGTGTATGGAGCTGTGAACTGTTGCCTGGCTCCCATTTCGGCCAGGAAACTCTTGAAGGTTTTGCTGGTAAACTGGACTCCGTTGTCCGTCATGACTATTTTGGGGACCCCATACCTCGCGATTATGCGTTCTTTAAAAGCTTTCTTTAGGGACTCGGCCGTCGCGCTTCGCAGCGGCACCAACTCAGTCCACTTGGAGAACCTGTCTATCAATACCAGCAGCATTTGGTTGCCGTGTTTCGAACGCGGCAGGGGTCCGACGAAGTCCGCACATACCGTAGCCCATGGTTCCTCTGGCACCTGCGTAAGCATTTTCCCAGCCATTTGCATCTGATTCGGCTTGAACCTCATGCATGTCTCGCATACTCGCACGTGGGCTCGGGCGTCTCTGTGCATTCCTGGCCAGTAGTACGGGGCTGCCAGACGTGCTATTGTCTTTCGGCTTCCTACATGGCCAGCCGCCGGTGAGTCGTGGTTCTCCTTCAGCACCGTTTCCCGTAGAGCTTTCGGGACGCACATCTTCCATGTTGCAACATCTTCGCTGCCCGCTCTATGAGGTATATTCCTGTACAGGGTGTTACCCTCCATCACGTAGTCTGGATACTTTTGCGGCTGGGTCCTTATCTTTTCGCGCATTTCCAGAATCCAGCTGCATGCTGCAGAAGCTTCCGCCGCCGACGTCTCCTTGATCCCTCGAAGCGTTTCCGGCAGTGGCTGCCTTGACAAAGCGTCTGCCACCACGTTGAGTTGCCCTTTCCTGTACGCTATTTCGAAGTCGTACTGCTGCAACTCCAGGGCCCATCTGGCGATCCTCCCTGAAGGGCTCTCTATGCTGTTGAGCCACTTCAGTGCCATGTGGTCGGTTACTACTTTAAAGTGGTAACCTTCCAGATACGGCTTGAGCTTTCGGATTGCCCAGACGATTGCCAAGCACTCCTTCTCGGTTGTTGAGTAATTCTTCTCAGCGCCGTTGAGCGTTCGGCTTGAGTAAGTTTCCTGGGTCAAGATTGCCCCGATGCCGTAGTCGCTTGCGTCAGTTTGCAAGATGAATGGTTTGTCGAAGTCCGGGCATGCCAGTACGGGGTCTGCGACGAGTCTTGCCTTCACCTCTTCGAACGCCGTCTGATGTTCCTGTGTCCACACCCATTTATTGCCCTTGCGTAGCAGATCGTTGAGAGGTTTGACTATTTTTGCGAAGTCAGGTACAAACCGGCGGTACCATGATGCTACGTCCAGGTACTGTCGGAGCTCTCTTACTGTCGATGGTGGTTCTAGTTCGGCGATGGCTGCTATCTTTTCCGGATCCGTGCCTATTCCTTCGCTAGTCACTCGATGACCGAGATATAACAGCTCTTTCTTGAAAAATTGGCACTTCTCCGGGTTTAATCTCAGATTTGCCTCCTTTAGTCGTCGGAACACTTCCTTTAGGTTGGCCTTATGTTCTTCCAGCGAGCGCCCGATCACTATGATGTCGTCCTGGTAAGCAAATGCGTGCGGCGACATTTCTGGGCCGATCACCCGGTCCAGCACCCGTTGAAAGGTCGCAGACGCCGAATGAAGTCCGAATGGCATTACTTTCCATTGGAATAAACCTTTCCCCGGGACTGTAAATGCCGTATACTGCCTGCTGTCCGCTTTCAGTGGGATTTGCCAGTACCCATCCTTTAGGTCCAAGCTGCTGATGTACCGTGCTTCCCTCAGTTGGTCGAGAATATAATTTATTCGGGGCATCGGGTAGGCATCCTTTACAAATTTGGCGTTTATTTGCCTAAAGTCGACGCACAGTCTCCATTTGCCCGTCTTTTTTCTAACCATCACGATGGGAGAACTGTATGGGCTTGTTGAGTGTTCTATGTATCCCATTTGGAGAAGCTCGTCCACCTTCGCATTGATCTCCCCTTGAACTTTCGGATTCTTGGGATAGTATCGCTGCTTTATTGGTTTGTCGTCTTTCATCGTGATCTGATGCTCTGCCATGTTTGATGTTCCCTTCATGCTGCTGAAAGTCGATAGCTCTGCCTCCAGGAATTTCGTCGTGTCGTCATCTTCGCTTGCCCGTTGGACGACTGCCACCGACAACTTTTCCTCGAGCCATCCCTTGTGACGATTCCTGGCCGGTATTATCACTTCGTGTCCAGCGCACTTAATTTCGGTACCGACTTGTGTTAGAAAGTTCCATCCCAACACCAATGAATCCACTACTCCTGGTAGTATCAGCAGGCTCATGCTCAGTCGCTTGTTCCCGAACGCGATTTCCACCTCCAGCTGCTCATCGATTCCGCCACATCTTCCGTCTGCCAACCTAACTTGCCGTCGTATCCTCGTAATCTTTCCGAGGGCAGCCAGGTCGTCCGCCAGTTCTTTGCTTATAAAGCTTGCTGTTGCCCCGGTGTCGATTGTGGCCTTGTATGTGCCCCCACCAATCGTCACCGCTGCGGACAACTGCTGCTCCTCCTCGATCATCTTTCCCGTTAGTTTGGAGAGGTAGCATCTTGCGACCCCCGCTCGCCTCTCTGCGGCTGAGATCGCTGGGCATTTCCCGCCTGCTGGCAGCATTCAACGCTCCTGACGCCTACTCTCCCGCACACCCAGCAGAACAACAGGCGTTGGTGCCGACATCCCCGCGCCCAGTGTCCATGACCGCCGCACTTTCGGCAGGCCTCCTGGGGGTCTGTGATGTGTGTCGTTTCACGAGGCCTTTGTGTTGTACTTGGTGGCCTCCAAACATTGTTTGCTGGTTGCATTTGTTGCTGTTGTGGTGGTGTCCATTGGCCTCCGCGTGGTGCTCCTGCTGCCTGCTGCCGTGGTACTCGGTTAGGTGGCGACCATTGGTCGTTTCCCCGTGTCTCCTGGATTCCTGTCTCTTCGCATCTTCTGCATGTTACCTGCGCTGGCGATGCCGACTTGTTCTTAGAGAATTTGTTCTCCTGCGCGAACGCTTCCCGCTCCTTTTCGAGTTCTTCATACTCGTCTGCTAATATCATCAGCGTGTCCAGGTCCGACACTTTGTATGCCCTTAGGAAGATCCTTAGACTGGGGGTGCAGTTCTCCTTGATGATTCTTAGGGTCTCTATAGCGGAGTAATTAAGTGGCCTCACCATCGTCTGCATGTCGATCATGTAGTCTTTGAACGACTCGCTGAAGCCCTGCTTCCGTTGCCTGACCTGATCCGCCAGCCTGGTGAAGAAGTCTCTCGGTAGAAAGTATGTGTGGAAACTATCTATGAACTCCGCCCAGGTTTTCCATTGTTTGTTGTTGGCGATGAACCACTTCAAAGCCCTTCCCTTCAGCAATTCAGGCATCGCTCGGGGAATCATGTCTAACTCCAAGCCGTATGTGTTGGCGGACCATTCCACCTGCTCCAGGAACTCGAACGGTTTTTCCGCCCCGTCGAACCTGAACGACCATTCGCGGACCTGTTTAGCGATCCTTGCATAGTCTGATTGATTGGGTCTCGAGATCAGCGCTGTTGTTTTCCTGTCTTGGCTTGATTCTCTCCTGTTTGCCCCCTTTTGTAGGTTGTCAACGCTCAGGCTTGCCACTAAGTTGTCCCCTTCGGCGGTTGGTAACGTGATGCTGGGGCCGGCTTTGTCGTTGTATGTGGCTTCCAAATCGGCCCAGATGTCAACGAGTTGTGGGTCATTATCCGTTTCTGAGTAATACTCGGATAATGCTTTTCTCATGTCCTCTAATCTGCCGTCCAGGGTGACATTAAGCCTCTGTGCGACATTGGCGAAATCCTCCTTTTTAAGCCGGTAGATCCACTTCTTCCCCATTCTGTTTAAATTGCTTTCACTGCTGGGACAATCACGTTGGGCGCCAGATGTAACGAACTGAATTTTATGGTCTGCTCGCTACGAGATTCGTGCGGCTAGCTCAGTATATTGTGTGTTCGTCCCACCAAATTTATATTAACGTGACCGCCCAGTAGCTCAGTGAGAAAGCACAGAATTCACGGGTTCGTATTGGGTTTTATTGCGGGTATATTATTACAAGTGTCTTAGTCGCTTGGTTGGCCTTGACTCGTATCTTGTGACCTTCGGTGCTTCCGACGGTCCTGATTGACTCGACGACCTCTCGCCTTGACGACTCGGTGCTCCAGTCCTGTAGCTCCCTGAAGATACTCGCAGCTCCCTGAAGATCCTCGCCGCTCCCTGAAGATCCTCGCAGCTCCCTGAAGACGCTCGCTCGCTGTTCACTTCTCACGCGTGAGTTGGTGACTGCTGGTAACGACTCGGAATCGCGAGGGGTATCGGCCGTACGGGCTTAGGGAAGCGTCACCGTTCTCAGACTAGGGTGAACAGAAGCTGCGCTCTCCAGGATCGCTCCATTCGACACACCGCCGCCTGTCCCTTGCTCTGTCCCGGATGGTCCCACTGGGTTTCTGCTCAGCCCGCGCGGACAGTCAAGGCGGAACGCCAGGAAGCTGCCTCGCGCCTTACTTCGCTTCCACGCCTAGTGTAAACGAACGTTCCACCCTAGCCTCACCCTATTGATTTTTGTCCGGGACGTCTCCGTGTGGCTTTTGGTACTCGGGGTTCGGGCACGCCGCTCCGGGACCTCGCAAGTCGAATCCGTATGGCTCTCCTGGATAATTCCCCTCGAGACCGTACCGATCGACCGCTCTCCCTTCTGGCTTGTTATACTCGTGGCTCGGGCACGCCGCTCCGGGACCTCGCAAGTCGAATCCGTAGGGCTCTCCTGGACAATTCCACTCGAGACCTTACCGATCGACCGCTCTCTCTTCTGGCTTGTTATACTCTTTCTAGGCGTAACGCCAGGACTTTGTGGACAGGGTTAATCGACCGCCTTGACCTAGCCGTGTGATGCCCTCTGGATCTCAGCTACCTGCGTCTCAATTCGGAGATTCCTGGTATCCCAATCCCGAACGTCTCGACGTAGCAATCTCGCTCCTTGTAGGCTCCCACGGCGCTGCTTCTCTGGCGACTCGACTTGCTGCTGCTCCCTTGTAGATTATCTGGTTGTTTGATTGTTCACTTTGGTATCTGAGTGATCTTGACGGTTTGACTCCTTGTGATCGACTGATCCAGCTGCCAGCGCTCTGCGGCCTTATATAGGGCCTCCGGGAACAGTTATTTCCCTTTTGCGCACGGCCCGCTGGATCTCTCCACTCTGGGTCCAAAGTCCGTGCCTCCTGGATGACCCACTTGTCGTTCCCGTACCGCTTCCAATCGATGCTCCGCCCACTGCTGCCATCCCGCTGATTCCCGTGATGCTTGTGGCACGCCTGTGTGCCGCTCCACCGCCGAGATGTGGCACTTCCTCTCCCGGTCCAAGGTTCACGGGAGAGTCCAAAGTCCGGTGGAGTTCCGTTATCCGCTTTTGCACACGGCACTCTTGCTCTGCACGCGAAGTCTCCATTCTCTCTCGATCTCCATCCTTGGTCTCCAAACTCTCTCGCTCTCCTTCATTGGTCTCCAAACTCTCTCGCTCTCCTTCGTTGGTCTCCAAACTCTCTCGCTCTCCTTCGTTGGTCTCCAAACTCTCTCGCTCTCCTCGCCGCGCCGTTACTACGCGAATTCGCCGCGTATCTGGCAAGCGGCCGGCCATCTGCTGCTGTTTCTATTTGTGGGGAGTTATTCAACTCCTCACACCGTTCTTCATATGATAAATAAATTAAATTACAGCTATACCTATGTACACTTATCTACACTTAGGACTTTTACTGCTTCACAGGACTCTTCTCTGGAGGCATCCTTTCCGCCCCCAGATCCCCTAGTCGACCGGTTTCAGCGCAATCCGGTCACTTTGTAGTAATGCTGTCCAGTTTTTCGGATACATAGCAAAAAGTCTGCAATCCGTCGACTCCCACTGCCGGTAGCCATGGTCCATGGCTCCACCTCGTGCTCATCCGGATCCTCTTCAGCCCTTAGAAAGCTCGGCCTCGCTCACCCTGGTTTTGTCCCCGAGGCCAAAGCGCGGTTGCTGCCCGTATGAGGCGTGACCTCGGCGGCCGAAGTTGCGTTCGACCTCGATGCTTTTGCCCACTTATGGCCCTTTTTGGTTATTTTTACCAACTGTCGCTCTGGCAATGGTTGAATCTGGCGGACGATCTGGCCATGTTGCGATTAATCCCGGTTCGCTCAGAGATAACTTTAAATGGACACATCATGATAGGCAGATGTTGGGATAGTCGCAGCCATATCGTCTAAGCAGACAGATGAAGCGGGAGTTTCCGAAATGAGTGTTTGTACCTAGAGATTGAATAAAAGTGAGTAGAAGAATAATTATCATGTTAGTGGTAGTAGCCTATTCTTTTATTTATACGGGGTCCCAACACAACGGGCACCAGGATATTTATTTGAGAGTTCCACGGACTTACGCACAATTTCGCCGTACCTGAGAGCCACGATTTGGTGATGCAACCGGTGTCCGTTTGACCCGCTTAGAAGTACTTGGACCAGCTAACGTCGTCTTCCGACGTCGCTGCCGACGCCCTTCAACCTTTCCCGGTGAGTCCGTTCCGGACTCTTCCCTCATCTTGGGAACATCAGGCCGTAGTATCGCGCGGCATTGAGAGATACCGCCATTTTTAGTCGGGCGGTCGATCTTTGTACTGGTCTTGCCGAAACACATTGTAGCGCGCCAGGTTTCCTTGTGCGACATTCATTGTCGCTGGCCTCCGACGAAGAAGTCCTCGGCCCGGGTTATAATCGCCCTTCATGCCTGGCCCAGAAGTGGCTGAAATGCAAAATTGTTAATTACATGTTTACATTTATTGCTTTATATACTTCCTTTTTAATTGACCTGTAGGAGCGGCTCCGGCCGACCGAGATTGGGTGGTGCCCCTGCAAAATCCTATGGCCATCCTTGGTTTGGTGGGAGCGCTTGGCTAAGTCAACGATAGCCACCAAAAATAACCAATTTTTCCGTAAAATTATATTTTTTTTTTTTGATGATTTGTCTTTTGGTCGCGTCAACTCTGTCGCATTGACCAGATACTGGTATTGGTATTTTATTTTTTTTTTTTGGTTTTAAATCATCACATGGATGATAGAGCTGTTGGTCGCAACAGCACTGCCGCATAGACCAGATACTGGTGGTTTGAAGGTGTATGCGCGATACACCTACGTAGACTCAGCTGCAATCGATATTAATCGTAGACGTTCTCAATGTTGTGATGTCGTTGATGCTTAAAGTTATTCCTTCAGAATGTTGCTCTAAATGTCGAGGTGTCATCAGAAAGTGTAGTGATAGTCTAGGTTAATCCTCCAGATAGATTAACCGAGGATGTTTGGCGGGGTGCTGTTGGTTTCAGCACATTTGCTCGTACGTTTCCAATTTACAAGACCACAGAAGATGGTCTCCAAAATGTTCCGTGGGATGAGTGTGACAGGTGGTTGTCAGGCCAATAAGCCAGTGTTTCTTAATAAATATAAAGTGATAGAAATAAGAGGTAGATTCAAAAATGTAAATTGCAGTATTTAAAAAATATGGCCAACTCTCTTAGATGGAGAAGTTCTTTTCTCTCTAGTAATTGTGATAGATTGTTATAATGATTACAAATTTTACATTTAGTACGGATGTGGGTTAGTTTTTGGCAGTTAAAAATTAGATGTTCAGCATACTCAGGTGCGTTTTAAGTATCACAGAGACTTGAGTTAATAACTTCTAGTCTACTTAAGAACAATTTGTCATACGTATGATCTACAATTAATCTATTTTTAACTTATAACTCATAGTGCTATGGCTTTTTGGGAATGTCTGAAAATACTCTAATAAGGATAGACCCTTTGTTTATACATTAGCCTTTGAAATCCTCATTTCATTTATGATGTTAAGTCTCTTTAGAGCTAAATTTTAATATCTACAGCAACACCCTCGCTGACAGCTAAGTTGGCTACAGCATCAGTCGTTTCGTTCAGTTCAACTCCTTTGTGTTCTGGGATCCACATGAATCCATAATGATCCATAAAATCTTGTTAAACCGATTTCTCTACTATGTTGTGTATTTCTTGTAGAATATAAGACTCAGTTCACTTGTTTTTGACTAAGTTGGCAGCACCCAAACTGTCACAGAAAATTCCAGCCTTCGACAAATCTTACTGGATAGCTTTATACCAGCAAGCTCTTCACCCACCGAGGATAAGGAAGATTCCGCTGTCAATTCCGCTAGCAACAGGTTTTAAGAAGGCTTCTGTGGATATAACATTCCAACCCTTGTCAAATACCCATTTGTTATTTTGATGTATATGGCCTCCACTACATCACTCGAATATTTTTTCTTGTTTTTCACTAATACTTTTTCTTCAACATTTACTTTTCTTGAAAGAAGTGTTCTCGAATTTTAGATTTCTCAAAAATGAAACTAGACTCCTTATTGGTACTGGTGTAACCTGTATCTGCCAAGGAATACTTGAATTCGTTGAAAAGAGAAGGGTTCATAGTCTTTACCTTGATAAGCTCTTTCGCCGTAAGAAACTTTGATCGAAAAACTGGTGGCACGACACCCGCAAGAACAAAAATTTAGTGTTTGCTAGTTCCTGGTGGGACATCAACACATCTTCGTGGGACCCTTGCCTGATCAATTTCTAAACTTTTTTTATTGGCTAGGCCTGATATTGCATATTCCTGCTTGGCACGAAGAAAAGATTTAAAAAGATTAGTGCTTATTCTTGGCTTTAAGCCTGATTTGAAGGATGTTGCGTACTGGATAAATTTTTCGCTCTTCTTGGTGTCAGCTTTCACCTTTTTCACGTGATCATTAAGCGACAGTTTTGCGGAGAAAACATTCCCCAAAAAAGAGTAATTTCTTGTAGACCCCTTTTGACAGGAAACTGAGGCACCA
Organism: Drosophila subpulchrella; assembly: GCF_014743375.2. Classification (NCBI taxonomy): domain Eukaryota; kingdom Metazoa; phylum Arthropoda; class Insecta; order Diptera; family Drosophilidae; genus Drosophila; species Drosophila subpulchrella. The sequence continues at coordinate 731,691 of NW_023665697.1, read as the reverse complement.
GTGGATTAACACCTTTGGATAGTTATGACTCAAGAGAGTCGGAAAATATGATGATGCAATTTTGCCGATAAAACTTTAAATTTAAACTCTGCTGGAAATTAGTGTTTACAATAGCGTACTTCAGGGCTTGCTGTGGGGCTCTGGTGTTTAGAATATCAGCTTGGGTGCTTAATTAATCCGTTTGGTGCGGAGTGCGTGAAACAGATTTGGGTGGGAATAATTTGGAGACGTTGTTGAAAGAAATAGCTGACCCTGGATTTACCTCAGAGTCAGTCAGAGTTATATTTAAGTTAGCTCTTGGCTCAGAGTTGTTTATTAATTGGGTAAGTATCCCTAAATAAGGTGCCATACAACTTGTAGGTGTGTATACATATATGCTATTGCAGCTGATGGGGGTAAAATGAGAATTATTTAAATGTAAATTCTTTATAATACCCACTAATATCCTTATGTAAAAAAAATTTCACATGCAAAACTTAAACATCATTAACACATTTCCGTTAAAGGGTACTACTAATTTGAAATTACAAAATAATGTTGTTATTCTCATTGAAATTGCATTCCTATGTTTAAACAAATACATATAAATGTTTAAGCAAATAAATTCACGGCCATCCTCACACCATTCCGCTCCATTATTATTACTAAAATTAATATAATTATTAATTAGCTCCAGTGGTCTTGTTACATGTGTGGGAGTCAGTATATTCGGCTAAGTTGGCATTCCTAGTTAGGACATTACCCATGGCAATTAACATAAATAGCCCAGTTGCAACCCTTCAGTAGCAAGGATCCGATCCTCGCTCGAATACCAAAAATACCATTTTTATGGATTTTGGGGATTTTGTACATTCTACATCCACGCTAGACGCCATGATTTCCTCCTCTTTGTCGCAAGCTTCTCCCGAGATCGGTTCGTTCCCTGCATAAAGTGCTATAATTTTCAAACCCGTCCGCATCCACACATCCGCGTGTGAAATTCTTGGAATTTTGGTTGACCAGTACGACCGGTTATCACTCTCAATATTGGTGGTAAGATAACTCGACGATATATTGAAAGAATCTAATCGTAATTCCCGGGAAACAGCAGTAACCAGAGACACGTGCGAATTCTCGGAATTGACGGAAGTTTTACAGTCCTCCCTCTGCGCACAGCAAGGAGCAGGTGCCGCGTGCAGCGGTTCATTAGCGGAACCATACATTTCTTAAGCGCCAAGCCATAATCGCCATTTGGGATTCTCATACCGGACACCGCGTGAAAGGAATCTTTCATGTTTGCCACACCTGGATATATTTCATCATCGTCAAACCATAAGCGGCTTCAAGGATCGCCTCCGTCAACCCGCGTGAGGTTTTGACCTTGCCAAGCCCGCACCACGATCTACAAGTCGGATCACGTTGCAGTTCGGGCGAAAATCACACCGGCGCCAATTCGGCGCAATTCGGGCAAGACAGCGGAGGCAGATGCCGCATCCCAATTGGAATTTGAATTCCAATTCTGGCTTCCAGTTCATTTTGGCCGGGACTGTCAACTCGTTTTTGTGTCGCTAAAGCGATTGTAGTTTAATTTTCTTATTCTAAATATTTGTACAAGTTTCTAATTTAATTTACGATTCCTATTTAGCCATTATACTTGCGTGTGTGCTTACAACATAGTATGACATATATACACCTAAATTAAACTATTCTACAGCGCACATCGATCGTCATCAGGCCTGCTGACTTCGTTGGAGAGTTCGTAAGTACGGCATAGCCGTAAATCATTTACATTCCTACATATATATATTCATTCTTGTCTGAGCCCGCACACTTTTGGTACAAATATATACATGTAATTTTTCACATTCGTTTATTGATAAATATTAAATAAGAATCGTTTGCCCTTATATAATTTAACGTAATCCGCCTAAGTGATTTTCTGTAATTATACCTTTGCAGAGGGTATATTGATTTCAGTCAGAAGTTTGCAACGCAGTGAAGGAGACGTTTCCGACCCCATAAAGTATATATATTCTTGATCAGCATGACTAGGCGAGTCGATCTAGCCATGTCCGTCTGTCCGTCCGTTTCTACGCAAACTAGTCTCTCAGTTTTAAGGCTATCGGGCTGAAACTTTCCCAAAAGTCTTATATCTTTTGCAGGTAGTATATAAGTCGAAACCAGCCGGATCGGACAATTATATCTTATAGCTCCCATAGGAATAATCGGAAAAAAAATTTTTTTTATACCCTTGCAGAGGGTATATTGACTTCAGTCAGAAGTTTGCAACGCAGTGAAGGATTCGTTTCCGACCCCATAAAGTATATATATTTTTGATCAGCATGACTAGACGAGTCGATTTAGCCATGTCCGTCTGTCCGTCTGTCCGTCCGTTTCTACGCAAACTAGTCTCTCAGTTTTAAAGCTATCGGGCTGAAACTTTCCCAAAAGTCTTATATCTTTTGCAGGTAGTATATAAGTCGGAACCAGCCGGATCGGACAACTATATCTTATAGCTCCCATAGGAATAATCGGCCAAAAAAATTTAAAAAAATTATATCTTTGGTGTTTTTTAGCATATAACCTCCTAAGCTTGGAAATAACATTTTTTAATTAGTTTTGAGTTTTGAATTAAATTTTATCGAAATCGGACGACTATATCATATAGCTGCCATAGGAACGATCGGAACATTTGTGGAAAAATAATATGAAACAAATTATTGCTTCGGTGTTTTTCAACATATAACCTCCAACGCTTGGAAATAACATTTTTTAATTAGTTCTGAGTTTCGAATTTAATTTTATCAAAATCGGACGACTATATCATATAGCTGCCATAGGAACGATCGGAAACTTGGTAGGAAAATAATATGAAACAAACTATAGCTTCGGTGTTTTTTAACATATAACCTCCTACGCTTGGAAATAACATTTTTTAATTAGTTCTGAGTTTTGAATTTAATTTTATCAAAATCGGACGACTATATCATATAGCTGCCATAGGAACGATCGGAAAATTGGTAGGAAAATAATATGAAACAAACTATAGCTTCGGTGTTTTTTGACATATTATCTTATACTATTGGGAATATCATTTTTTGTGTTTTTAAATTTAATAATTATAGCTGCAAGGGTATATAAGCTTCGGCTTGCCGAAGCTAACTTCCTTTCTTGTTTAAATTATATCTTTGGTGTTTTTTAGCTCATAACCTCCTAAGCTTGGAAATAACATTTTTTAATTAGTTTTGAATTTTGAATTTAGTTTTATCGAAATCAGACGACTATATCATATAGCTGTCATAGGAACGATCGGAAAATTGGTGGAAAAATAATAGGAAACAAATTATAGCTTCGGTGTTTTTCACCATATAACCTCCAACGCTTGGAAATAACATTTTTTAATTAGTTCTGAATTTCAAATTTAATTTGATCAAAATCGGACGACTTTATCATATAGCTGCCATAGGACCGATCGGAAATTTGGAAGAAAAATAATATGAAACAAACTATAGCTTCGGTGTTTTTAACATATAACCTCCTACGCTTGGAAATAACATTTTTTAATTAGTTCTGAATTTCGAATTTAATTTTATCAAAATCGGACAACTATATCATATAGCTGTCATAGGAACGATCGGAAAATTGGTAGGAAAATAATATGAAACAAATTATAACTTCGGTGTTTTTTGACATATTATCTTATACTATTGGGAATATCATTTTTTGTGTTTTTAAATTTAATAATTGTAGCTGTAAGGGTATATAAGCTTCGGCTTGCTGAAGCTAACTTCCTTTCTTGTTTTTGAATAAGTTGGCCGCATATCGATAAAATATGTAATCAGTTTCGTAATAATTTAACGTAACCAAATATCCATTTCTTTTTCTATTTGATAATCTTGTACTGACACACGATCATATAGAGAGTCATTTGGCGTGAAGAACGCTTAGTTTTAAGGTTTCAATGTTAGGATTTGTAGTATTAAGAACCATGAACCATATTATCGTATTTGCCGTATTAAATGGAATTTAAGATGAATTAATTTGTGACCTTTTGAGGGCACCTTAGAGGATGTACCACAGCGGTTGTTTTAAGGGTGGAGTCTAATGAGACTTCACAGGTAGGGTAGGTATAGAAGGTGGCCAATAACATCTGGGCCTCCGTCTTCGATAGGTACAGTCTCTCGTCCGAATCTTAGCCGATGAGTTAAAAATCCTTATCGTTACCGTCTCTCTGTCTACTATTGTTAGTTCTGTGACACTCTTGTTTCACTCTCACACAAACCCACACCCATCTTCCTAAGCAGGCCGGTCAAAGCGTAGACAGAGGTGTTAGGGTGGACAACGCTCATAGAGTGTGTTCGTTACACGTGGGCATATTAGTGCCCGAGTCCTGACAGGGACTTGGGCCGAGGGAGAGGCGTCCAGTGTTCAGGAACCAATTGCCGGCATAAGCTAAGTCGTATTTGGGTCTTGGGATCTTGGTAAGCCTCTCTTCTCTCCAACATAACGTGAATAAATATTTAAAGTGCCTGGAAAATAATATTAGTCCATAAATTTCGTCAGTCATCAGTTCACACTGCCCCACAAGCTTAGCTGTCGCTTGATCGCAATACGATCGGGCTGTGTTTTGGCCATATTCCCTCCCCTTTACACGTTCGTGTGCCAATAGATCGTCGCGGGCCGAGCAATACGATCCCCTGGTGTCAAGGTGGTTGACCTACTCCACTTCTCGCGTTAGAGCTCTAGCACACCATGGTTTCGAATTCTTTTTTATTTACATTATAAATTTATTAGGTAAAATATATCGGCGTCCGACTAATGCATATGGAATTTATTTAATTGGCAATTACAAAATATTGCTAGCGGAGAGTATCGAATTTACCACCTGTGATGGTGCACATATCAGCAAAACGCTGACTATTCACGACTACAAACGTCACTCGGAGGGCTCTTGCAATTGTACATGCAACAACAAGGCTGATACTTGCCGCTGAAAAAGTTTACAGTAGTCAATAAAACGGTAGGATACTGCACGAATATTTATATATGTATGTTTATAAGAAAAGAACCGTGTTCCGACAAACGTACTTCCTCTTTAAGTCCTGGGCGATGAGATCTCGACGATCCGGATCCTGGGCTTTGGAAAATATTATATTATATATATATATATAAATATACGTGCACCAATACCTCTACCTCTATGGTGGTGTGGAAATGACGACTGCTTTAAATTTAATTTAAGTAACAAAGAGAAAAGCATAACAAAAGTTGGACTATATATTATATATTTACGAAATTTACGCAGGCGAAGCAACTGGTGACCTTGCTAGTGTATATATATATATTTATGTGACGATACTTACGTATATGTATATACATGTTAGTCAAATTCGAATTCAAATTTTACTTTTATTAAAGAGCACCTGTGTAGAAGATGACGTTCCAGGAGAAACCAAGCCCCCATCGAAAAAAAATGCGGCATGTCATTAGTGAGGAAATATTTCCAGCAGGTTGAGGGAGGCTGTGGAAAGTGTGTAGGGTGTAAGCAACATCAACGACCTGTAAGACCCTGGTTTCATTTTTTAATGTGTCTTCAAGCAAGGCATATTCTATGGGGTCGGTAAGCAAAGCAAACTAGACGATGCGCTAACAAGAATGGTAACTACGGACATGCATCCGTTCCGCATAGGGTTCCGTAAATGTTGTGCATTGCCTAGACCCCAATTGTACTTTGGCTTTGGCATAAATGAAAAGAAAGCTCCACGATCTCCTCGCAAATGTGAAGTACTGCGGCATCACAACAGATGGTTCGACGAGTCGAGCAAATTACCAGTTTTTGTCGGTAACGTGCAACTTTGTTTCCACAAGTTGTATCTAAGAAGTGCGGTGTTGTTAACGAACAAATTAGTATGCGACACTGTTATGTGGGCATATTAGTGCCCGAGTCCTGAAAAGGACTTGGGGCGATGGAGAGACGGCCGATTTTCAGGCACCATTTTGTGTGTGTGCGTACAATATTCAGGAGCACACATTCCCCCTCACATTCTTTGATTACACTGGCGGCGGTGGTGCGACACATAACATTCTTTCGTGCTGCTATTTGGGTCCTCCCTACTGAAAGTTAGATAAGGTAGCTGGTCCTGGTGGCGTAGACTCCGTTGGCGGCTGCCCATTGGAAAGTCGCCTTTTTTCGGAGGTGGCGGCTTCCGTCAGCAAGACACCCGAATGGATTCTCCTCTCTTTTCTAATCCGCTAATGACTTTTACACCAGTCTAAAGCTTTTACTTGGCTGCCGGTATGGATCGAATTAACTTGGTTTTTCCACATAGACATATTATTTCTCGATATCTGCTATCTTGGGATTCAAGGCCCGGCAGTTGCACTTTGCCAGCTGGCGTGGTATGGTTATCAGTAGGTCGTTCGTGGTCGATGTTATGGCCACACGACACCGGTAAATAGCCAGTCTACCTTTACCAGTCTGAGTATGGTTAGTCAAATGCACCACTCCCCTCGACTCAATCTTTTTATGGGGAGGGCGTACGTAACAACACCCACCAAAACAGCGAAAATATTGCATATACGTTACGAAACGTACTTGTTAAGTGGAATATACTGCATGAATTTTTATCAGTAATCTCAGACAACGAATCTTCGATGACACTCACCCACAACACCCACCAAAACAGCGAAAATATTGCATATACGTTACGAAACGTACTTGTTAAGTGGAATGTACTGCATGAATTTATATCAGTAATCTCAGACAACGAATGTTCGATGACACCCACCAACAGAAACTGCATACAGCCATCAAGTCCGCCTTCAACGGCAAAGCCGAAGTGGCTATGCTGGAGGACACGGTGCAAGTGGAAATCCGCGACCTAGACGAAATGACCACCTGCGAGGAGGTGTTACATTCAGTGTACGCTGAGGAGGAGTGCGACATCCCGGCGGGCGCTGCACCTAGGATGCGAAAGGCGTATGGCGGAACCCAAACGGCGACGGTCCACCTCAGACCTGAGCATGCGCAGCGGATCCTCGACAAGGGGAAAATCAGGGTTGGATGGGTCGTCTGCCGCATAAGACAGAAAATGGAGCCCAGGCGATGCTACAAATGCCTGGGATTAGGCCACATGTCTGCCAGATGCCCAGCGTCAGAGGCAACAGTCAAAATCACGAAGCAATCCTGCTTCAGATGTGGCAAGGATGGCCACAAGTATAAAACTTGTACCCAGGGCAAACCAAAATGCATCGTCTGCACAAGAAGGGGGAAATCTGGAGGAGAGGCCGAACACTCGACCCTCAGCAGGGCGTGCCCTGAGTACCGGAGAGCCATGTACGATAAACAGAATGGTTAAGGTCGTACAGCTCAACCTTAAACACTGCAGAGCGGCGCAGGACCTGCTAGCACAGACGGTCATCGAGCAGCAGGCTGAGGCTGACAATACTCATCGAGCCCTACAAGGACAAGCATGAAGGCGTATGGCAACATAGCTCGGATGGCAGAGCAGCAATATGGAGCTGCGGACAGCCCCCTGGACACCTATCGCAAAGGGCTTCCAGGACGGGATACACCAGAGCGAAGATCAAAGGGATAACATTCTACAGCTGCTACATAGCCCCGATCGTTCACATTAGCGAGTTCGGAACAATAATGCAGGAGATCGCTGACGACGCACGCGGTAGGTCCCCTATCCTCATCGCGGGTGATTTCAACGCATGGTCCACAACATGGGGCAGCGCTAGTACGACGCAGCGGGGAACCATCCTCCTTGAGGCAGTGGCTCCGTTAAACGTATGCCTACTCAACGAAGGTAATAGACTAACCTTCTGCAAGTCAGGTCGGGAGGCAATTATCGACCTGACCTTCGCTAGCCCTGAACTGGCACGTAACTGCGTATGGAGGGTGTTAGACATATACACCCACAGCGACCACGCCCTGATCATCACCCAGACAAGCCCCAGACTGGCCGCCCCAAGCAGCCGCCAAACGACCTACAAAGCGCACAACCTTAACACAGTGTCCCTCCTAGCACACATGGAAGGCGTCTGCGTTACAGGAGAGGCTAACACATGCGCGAGGAACATAGCCGATAGAGTGAAGGAGACGTGCGATGCATCTATGCTTCCAGAAGCTACCAGGAGCTGTGCGAAGCGGCGGATGCAGAACCATTCGGGTCAGCATACAGGATGATCATAGGTAAGCTCAACAGACAGCCGACCCCTAAGGAAAACCAAGATCGAAAAACCCTTTGGCCCCGATGGCATTCCCAATGCTGCACTGCACACATTGGTGGCAAACTACCAGGGTATATTCACGGATATGTGTCTCACCCAACGAACCTTCCCCATGGGTTGGAAGCGTCAAAGGTTGATGCTTATCCCAAGACCGGGCATCCTCATACAGACCCCTATGTATGCTGAATACAACGGGGAAGATATTCGAGCGCATAATCTGCACCCACCTCGAAAAAGAACTCGACCAACTTAGAGCGTTATCGGACCACCAGTTTGGCTGCTAACGCAATCGAAGGAGAAAGGTGGCTAGGTGGCTCAAAAGAGTACTGCCCTGTCTGCACCCTGGACGTCAAGAATGCCTTCAACTCTGCCAACTGGAACCTTGTCCTGCAGGCACTTCATCGCATGGGAATCTCGGACTACCTGATCGACCTCGTAGCGGACTACTTCAAGGACAGAGTGCTCACATATTCCTCTGATGTCGGAGAGCACGGATACCTGGTGACAGGAGGAGTACCTCAAGGCTCAGTCCTGGGCCCGATACTTTGGAACGTCATGTACGACGGGATCCTAAGGCAGGTACTACCCGAAGGATGCACTGTTGTGGGATTTGCGGACGACATAGCGCTGGTAACGTTAACGAAAACCCTCGAAGAGATCAGGGATAGATGCAGCCTCTCGATAGACACCCTCATGTGCTGGCTCACAGACAACGGGCTAGCAGTCGCCGAGCACAAAAGGGAGGCAGTGCTGATAAGCAGCAGAAAGACTGTGGAGAAGGCCACAACACGAGTCGGATCAACTCCAATAGAAACAAGTACCTTAATCAAGTATCTTGGAGTACTGATCGACCACAGGCTATCGTTTAAGACGCACCTATTGTATGCAGCAGCCAAAGCATCCAGATCGACAGCAGCCATCTCATGGATGACGGCCAATACTCGAGGACCAAAGCAGCACAGCAGAAGGATCATAGCCACAGTGGTGACATCTACCATACTGTACGCCGCGCCCATATGGGCCGAAGCTATGAAAATCGCAACATACAGCCGCCAGTGCAAAGCTGTCTACAGACGCTGCGCACTGCGCATCACAGGCAGCTTCTGCAAGGTATCTGAGGAAGCCTCGCTAGTGGTAGCCGGTACTATACCGATAGAACTGCTAGCGGCAGATCGAAGAACTGGTAGCACAGGAAGCAGGACCCAGCGCAATAACACGATCGAGGCATGGCAAGGAGGTGGAACAATGCGGCCACAGGGCGGTAGTCGCACAGGCTAATTCCCAGTCTAACCCCCTGGCTGCAGAGACGACACGGACAGGTAGACTTCTACCTCACGCAGATGATCTTCGGGCACGGATGCGTCAAGAAATACCTGCATAGGTTTAAGCACCAGCCAAACCCCTACTGTGACCACTGCGGCACAGGAAGCATCGAAGACGCGGAGCACGCGCTATTCATCTGCCCCCTATACGCTAGGAACCGAGCCGAAGCTGAAAGTACAACCGATTGTAGCCTGACAGCGGACAACGTGATCAGCTGCATGCTGGAAAACCAAAGCAAGTGGGACGCGTTAGCCAACATGGCCGCTGGCATCCTGAAGGATCTAAGGCGTCGAGAACGGAGTCGACGCAACGAGTCATAAGGACGAGCGGCAACCTGACCGCCATCCGTCCCGCGAAGTATAGCTTTGCGGCAGTCCCGCGGGATCGATACACTTCTACCTCTTCTCTTCTTCTACCACTTTTATTCTAGTATATATTTAAGCTTTATTTAATTTAAAAAAACCCACCCACCAAAACAGCGAAAATATTGCATATACGTTACGAAACGTACTTGTTAAGTGGAATATACTGCATGAATTTATATCAGTAGTCTCAGACAACGAATGTTCGATGACACCCACCCACAACACCCACCAAAACAGCGAAAATATTGCATATACGTTACGAAACGTACTTGTTAAGTGGAATAAACTGCATGAACTTATATTAGTAGTCTCAGACAACGAATCGTCGATGATTAATACGTGCAAACTTTTAGAGAAATGGCACATGTCCTGATTTGCACACACTTTGAATCTTATAGTGCAAGAATCATTGATAATCGACAGCGGTACAAAATGTAAAAATATTGTGTCCTCTATTCGTCCGTCAAAATGTCTTGCTATCTGCGACCGCCCTTGCCAGGTAATGTAGAGGGCGATTCAAGAAAATCCCCATAAAAATACCCGTCGCCCTTTTGATGGGTCCCCTGATGGCCTAAAGACACTTAATTTTTGCATTCAAGAAAATAAAATTGGCTTTCACCACTAACTCACTTTGATTGATTTTAACACAAGCGTGACTTTAGTAGGGGTCGTCTCTGATCTCCAAAATGGCAGCCACTGAGTTAAAAATCTCGCCTAGATGTCTTCCACGCAATTTTCTCTCTCTCAAAAGTGGGTCATTGGACGATCCGGGACAATTTGAGAGAATTCCCAAGAGCAAGCCGGGATTCATTTATATAGCTAGATCGCCAATAGCCAACAATAGGGGGCGCCTCCGGCGTTGGGTAAATCTACCTACGCTATCGATATACTGTCCCAATATCAGCTTTCTACCAGCCAGTTCTCACTTAAAATGCAACACCACCCAACGATTTAGAGAGACGCCACCCGGTCTGAAGCCACTCGACGATATCACTGGGAGCATTGAAATCGTTTTGTGATGGGACCTGGTCTGACATCCAACTAGCAGTTCCATATGGTGCTCGACGCGGGTTGTTCGTTTAATTATGCTGTGGGTCAGACTTTGCGGAAACCACTGTTTCCACTCGGCCCTTTGCACCTACTAGATTCGTTGGAGAGACTCCCTAAAAGATGAGACCATCCTCGATAAGGTCTGGTAATTTGGCCAAGTGGTAATTCATCCTCAGTGAATTCGGTGGTTTCGAGACTCAACAACTCCGTCGGATCCACCGCTAGCTCTTCCACGCACCGTGCGAGGAGACACCCACGACATTCTTGCTTCCTTTCCGGTGCTCGATGTTGAAGGGGAATCCTTGAATCACGTGACCACCCGGCCAACCGTCCCGAAAGATCTTTCATGGACATGAGCCACTTCAAGCTCGCGTGTTCCGTGATGCAGGTGAGTGGCATCCCTTCGACATACGGCCGGAACTTGCGAATAGCCAGGAGAGCGGCGAGACGCTCTTTCTCGGATTCATTGTAGTTCACCTGATGTTTGTTCATCTTCGCCGAAAAAAAAAAGCAATCGGCTGTTCCTGTCCGTCGTCGTCTCGCTAGAAAAGCAACGACTCCAACGTGTGATGCATGAATAAAGAAATGTCTCTGGATGTCCGCATGCACCAGTACTGATGCTGTCGTTAACGCCATCTTCAAGGACTCTACGGCTAGCTGGGACTCTGGACTCAAAAAAAACTTTGAGTTACCAGTTTTCTTCAGCGATTCAGTGAGCGGAGATAGCGGAAACCACTTCGCGCCTCTTCGCTCGTCGTTTCCGGAATCGATCCCTGGCTTTCTGAATTTTTCCGGACACCAATCTCATGCCGCTCAACTGGTGCTCGGCGAAGATCCGGTTCGTGAACTCCAAAAATCGGCGCATGCGTTCTTCATATGATAAATATATTAAATTGCAGCTATACCTATGTACACTTATCTACACTTAGGACATTTACTGCTTCGCAGGACTCTTCTCTGGAGGCATCCTTTCCGCCCTCAGATACCCTAGTCGACCGTTTTCAGCACAATCCGGTCACTTTGTAGTAATGCTGTCCAGTTTTTCGGATACATAGCAAACAAGTCTGCAATCCGCCGACTCCCACTTCCGGTAGCCATGGTCCATGGCTCCACCTCGTGCTCATCCGGATCCTCTTCAGCCCTTAGAAAGCTCGGCCTCGCTCACCCTGGTTTTGTGCCCGGGGCCAAAGCGCGGTTACTGCCCGTATGAGGCGCGTCCTCGGCGGCCGAAGTTGCGTTGGTTATTTTTACCAACTGTCGCTCTGGCAATGGTTGAATCTGGCGGACGATCTGGCCATGTTGCGATTAATCCCGGTTCGCTCAGAGATAACTTTAAATGGACACATCATGATAGGCAGATGTTGGGATAGTCGCAGCCATATCGTCTAAGCAGACAGATGAAGCGGGAGTTTCCGAAATGAGTGTTTGTACCTAGAGATTGAATAAAAGTGAGTAGAAGAATAATTATCATGTTAGTGGTAGTAGCCTATTCTTTTATTTATACGGGGTCCCAACACAACGGGCACCAGGATATTTATTTGAGAGTTCCACGGACTTACGCACAATTTCGCCGTACCTGAGAGCCACGATTTGGTGATGCAACCGGTGTCCGTTTGACCCGCTTAGAAGTACTTGGACCAGCTAACGTCGTCTTCCCAGGTCGCTGCCGACGCCCTTCAACCTTTCCCGGTGAGTCCGTTCCGGACTCTTCCCTCATCTTGGGAACATCAGGCCGTAGTATCGCGCGGCATTGAGAGATACCGCCATTTTTAGTCGGGCGGTCGATCTTTGTACTGGTCTTGCCGAAACACATTGTAGCGCGCCAGGTTTCCTTGTGCGACATTCATTGTCGCTGGCCTCCGACGAAGAAGTCCTCGGCCCGGGTTATAATCGCCCTTCATGCCTGGCCCAGAAGTGGCTGAAATGCAAAATTGTTAATTACATGTTTACATTTATTGCTTTATATACTTCCTTTTTAATTGACCTGTAGGAGCGGCTCCGGCCGACCGAGATTGGGTGGTGCCCCTGCAAAATCCTATGGCCATCCTTGGTTTGGTGGGAGCGCTTGGCTAAGTCAACGATAGCCACCAAAAATAACCAATTTTTCCGTAAAATTCTATTTTTTTTTTTTTTGATGATTTGTCTTTTGGTCGCGTCAACTCTGTCGCATTGACCAGATACTGGTATTGGTATTTTATTTTTTTTTTTTGGTTTTAAATCATCACATGGATGATAGAGCTGTTGGTCGCAACAGCACTGCCGCATAGACCAGATACTGGTGGTTTGAAGGTGTATGCGCGATACACCTACGTAGACTCAGCTGCAATCGATATTAATCGTAGACGTTCTCAATGTTGTGATGTCGTTGATGCTTGAAGTTACTCCTTCAAAATGTTGTTCTAAATGTCGAGTTGTCATCAGAAAGTGTAGTGATACTCTAGGTTAATCCTCCAGATAGATTAAGCGAGGATGTTTGGCGTGGTGCTATTGGTTTCAGTACATGTGCTCGTACGTTACCAATTTACAAGACCACAGAAGATGGTCTGCAAGATGGGATGAGTGTGACAGGTGGTTGTCTGGCCAATAAGCCAGTGTTTCTTAATAAATATAAAGTTATAGAAATAAGAGGTAGATTCAAAAATGTAAATTGCAGTATTTAAAAAATATGGCCAACTCTCTTAGATGGAGAAGTTCTTTTTTCTCAGCGTACTCAGGTGCGTTTTAAGTATCACAGAGACTTGAGTTAACAACTTTTAGTCTATTTAAGAACAATTTGTCATACGTATGATCTACAATTAATCTATTTTTAACTTTAATTATTTTGGCTTTCCATTTAAGGTCATAGTGCTATGTTTTTTTGGGAATGTTTGAAAATACTCTAATAAGGTAAGACCCTTTGTTTATACATTGCCTTTGAAATCCTCATTTCATTTATTATGTAAAATTTCTTTAGTGCTGACAGCTAAGTTGGCTACAGCATCAGTCGTTTCGTTCAGTTCAATTCCTTTGTGTTCTGGGATCCACATGAATCCATAATGATCCATAAAATCTTGTATAACCGATTTCTCTACTATGTCGTGTATTTCTTGTAGAATATAAGACTCAGTTCACTTGTTTTTGACTAAGTTGGCAGCACCCAAACTGTCGCAGAAAATTCCAGCCTTCGACAAATCTCACTGGATAGCTTTATACCAGCAAGCTCTTCACCCACCGAGGATAAGGAAGATTCCGCTGCCAATTCCGCTAGCAACAGGTTTTAAGGAGGCATCTGTGAATATAACATTCCAACCCTTGTCAAATACCCATTTATTATTTCGATGTATATGGCCTTCACTTCATCACTCGAATATTTTTTTTAGTTTTTCACTAATACCTTTTCTTTAACATTTACTTTCCTTAAAATAAGTATTCTCGAGTTTTGGTATTCTCAAAAAGAAACTAAACTCCTTATTGGTACTGGTGTAACCTGTATCTGCCAAGGAATACTTGAATTCGTTGAAAAGAGAAGGGTTCATAGTCTTTACCTTGATAAGCTCTTTCGCCGTAAGATACTTTGATCGAAAAACTGGTGGCACGACACCAGCAAGAACAAAAATTTAGTGTTTGCTAGTTCCTGGTGGGACACCAACACATCTTCGTGGGACCCTTGCTTGATCAATTTCTAAACTTTTTTTAATTGCTTGGCTTGATATTGCATGTTCCTGCTTGGCACGAACAAAAGATTTGAAAAGATTAGTGCTTACTCTTGGATTTAAGCCTGATTTCAAGGATGTTGCGCACTGGATAAATTTTTCGCTCTTCTTGGTGTCAGCTTTCACCTTTTTCACGTGATCATTAAGCGACAGTTTTGCGGAGAAAACATTCCCCAAAAAAAGTAATTTTTTACAATTTGACAGAACTGCTTCTCCAAATTTTAGACACCTTTTGACAGGAAACTGAGGCACCAGTCGATTAACACCTTTGGATTGTTATACCAGTTACTCGTAGTGTAAAAGGGTATACTATATTCGTCGTATTGGGTTTGGCACGCAGATTCTTGAGCTTCCTGCGAAGCGCAAACCGCCCAAAACTGTGGCTCCTACAGTTTTAATGCTAAAAGAAAAATTTTTACTGACCCAAAAAACCGCCCACAAGTCGCCCACAAACTTCAAAAAATCGTAAATGTGAACGCGGATATCTCGGATACTATCAAAGATAGAGAATTGGGATTTCAGACTTAGATTCCGTAGCCTTGTACGCAGCGCCCACTCTAACGCCCACAAACCGCCTTAGCCTGTGGCGCCCACATTTTTCATGCTAGAAAAAAAATTTTAACTGAAATGTATTAGTTTCGTCAATACCAATTGATTGACCCAAAAAAAGTTTGCAGCGCCCACTCTAACGCCCATAACGCTTAAATCTGTCTACCGCCCATATAACCATATATTGAGATCGCAGGTAGGTGTCGCATTTCAATCTCGCTTTGCTGATTGCATATCTCCATTTCCCTTTTGTCCCTTTAGCTTAGTAACGGGTACCTAATAGTCGAGGTACTCGACTATAGCGTTCTTTCTTGTTTTCACTTTGCATGATCAGTTTAAAGGAGTTCACATTACAGGTCTACGACCGCCATGATGATATTTGATGCTCTTACATTTATCACATCGTTTATGCACATCGATGCAGATTCACCTTTTTGATATGCATAAGATCTTTATGGTAGCACTTCATTTTTCTTAGTAAGCTTTTCCAGTTTCATTTTAACCAAGCGGTTTACTGTTTTGTCAAACACGGAAATGTGGGAGATTGGCTAAAATTTGCAACATTTTTCAAGTCCTTGTCATTTTTTGGAATAGGTGTGACCTTAATAAATCTTCACTCTTTCCGAAAATTGCAGCATTGCAGCATAATTGCATTTTTTTTTTGCTATTCTAACAGCCTCTTTCCATTTTATCTTTTAGTTGACAGCATCAACATATACTGTGTTTATGCTATGCCTATTTCATGAAATCAATTCATTAAATGAGCAAATTCGAAAGTCACGAAAGTTGACTATGAAATCAGTCCCAATATACGAAATGCTGAGGCACAGCCAACTTTACTGCCTACTACTCTATAGAGCTCTATATAAAACTCAAAAGATTTGAGAGCTTTACTAATATCATTTGATGAATTTTTCTGTGTTGTATAAACAGGGGCTATTATAATTTCATGTGTTAAGAATGCATGATATTCATAGCATAAACATAGTAATAGTTTTCATAAGAAGGTAATGAACAGGCTCTTTTTTGTTTGTTTAAAAAATCTCTATAAAGGTTCATTAGATCTTCACTCCACCAATACTTAGGAGTCCTATTTTCCTGAACCATGTATGTCGCTTGCAGAGGGTATATTGATTTCAGTCAGAAGTTTGCAACGCATTGAAAGAGACGTTTCCGACCCCATAAAGTATATATATTCTTGATGAGCATGACTAGACGAGTCGATCTAGCCATGTCCGTCTGTCCGTCCATTTCTACGAAAACGAGTCTCTCAGTTTCAAAGCTATCGGGCTGAAACTATCCCAAAAATCGTATATCTTTTGCAGGTATTATATAAGTCGGAACCGGATCGGACAACTATTCTTATAGCTCCCATAGGAATAACCGAAAAAAAAGTTTAAAAAATTATATTTTTGGTGTTTTTTATTATATAACCTCCTACGCTTGGAAATAACATTTTTTAATTAGTTCTGAGTTTCGAATTTCATTTTATCAAAATCGGACGACTATATCATATAGCTGCCATAGGAACGATCGGAAAATTGGTGGGAAAATAATATGAAACAAATTATAGCTTCGGTATTCTTTAACATATAACCTCCTACGCTTGGAAATAACATTTTTTAATTAGTTCTGAATTTCGAATTTAATTTTATCAAAATCGGACGACTATATCATATAGCTGCCATAGGAACGATCTGAAAATTGGTGGGAAAATAATATGAAACAAATTATAGCTTCGATGTTTTTCGACATATTATCTTATATCATTGGGAATATCATTTTTTGAATTTTGAAATTTAATAATTATAGCTGCAAGGGTATACAAACTTCGGCTTGCCGAAGTGACTTCCTTTCTTGTTTTTTGTTAAGGTTTCAATGCTACTATTATTTACTAATTTTTTCAAATTTTTTTCAACCTTTTTTTGGATAAAAATTGTTTTGGTAAGCTTCAGTAATCTTAAAGGGGATTGGATGATGATGACTACCACCTAAGAATATATAGTCACACAACCATTCCCTACACTGAATCCCTTTAACGAAAGTTAGATCTAATACCCATCCTTGAGCAGCATCTGTTTTTTCTTCTAAAAGTAGGATTACCATTGTTTACTATTAGAAAACCAGCATTTCGCATTCGCATGTAGACCTTGCATTGAAATCTCCAGCAATAATTACCCTGTCGAAAGGGTCTTAGGTTGGTAATTTCATTTTGAAAATCCGGGAGCAATAATTGAGGTTCTAAATATAGTGAAACAATTTTGATGTTACAACTTCTTTTTGAAAAATTTGCAACAATAATGTCAAAATTCGTTTCATAAATAGATCTTTTGACATTTAGATCATTTTTGTATGCAATTGCAGCTCCTCCAGAAGGGTAAAATTAAAAATTAAGAAAAGTTTATGTACCTGTTTGTATGATTCTTCGTTCACACTTTCTTTATGGCCTAATTCTTGATGAGTTTATTGTATCTATCTTCATCAGTGAAGGTTATATAGGAAAGAATGTGATCGCTAGTATACGAATCCAGATGAGGCTGTTGCACAGGAATAGTTGGTTTTAATACTAATCGACTGGCATAACTATGCTTTTTCAGCACGTCCTTAAGATTTGCGTCCTTATTTTGCACAACTACCTCTTTCTGACTGAGAGCCGGAAAATTTCCCTCATATTTGACAGAATATGAGTAGTTTTGTTGAATCGAATACGTACTTCACACCTCTATTCTAGAAATCTTTTTAATGGTCATGTCGGATATCCCTATTCTGTTATTAAAAGTAACATTACACAATACTGAAGTATTTTTCATAGATCGTTATTTGGTCACGCTTAAGTTCTCTATTTCCTTTTTGATTTTGTCTGCGGCGTGCGTGTGCGACGAAAAGAGCTATAAAATTAAACATAAAATAAAAACTTAAATATAAAACACAAATTTTCTGTTTTGGTTGCTGGGAGTGGCTGAGTTATTCAATTTCCAACAGGTTATGGGCCCAGATCTACGCACGAAATAAATACCCCTCAGTTCCAAAAAAAAGTTTCACTTGTGAATCACCTTGTGAATCACGTGGGACATGTCCTCTTGCACAAGTGAAGAACAAGTGACGCTCCATATAGAAAATTGTATGGGATGTCCGCATTTTCACAGGTGAAAATTCAAATGAAAATTTTTCTAATTCCCACGGGATTTCACTTGTTCCTTATACTCACTTTTCGTATGGCCTGTCACGTGCCGGTGACACGTCCCAAGTGAAATCACTTGTGAAAATCAGAATTTAGCCATGAGTTTTCACTTATGAAAATATAGAATTTAAAATACATACATTTTTATTTACTTTTAAATTCATTTTAATTAATTAGTGTTATTATAGTGTTAGTGTTATAGTGTTATAGGACAATTATTATAGTAAGCCTAGTTTTATGTTACGTTATTGGCTTTTTACATTGGTCATCGCTTTCCTTAATCCTTTGTCCGGGTCCTCCGAACCCTTGGCCAACGCTCCAAAAAAAATGTATGGGCATATGATTAAAAAATGCGTTTTACTTGTTTATTTGTATCTTTACCTTTTAGAGCTGTGTATAAACCCTTTGCGGGATTTTTTTTGACACAAAGCATTTCGTCATCCACTTTCGGCTAACGGAACCCATTGAATACCTTCAACATTGACGTACTTTAAACTAAGATCAATGCACAACATCTTAAACTTAACGTAGCCCTTAACTGACTTTATTATATTAACTTAAAGAAACGATTAAAGTAACTCTGCTGCGCACAATGAAAATGGATGCTCCCCTTTCAATCACTCAAACAGAATGCACCAAGTCTTTTCCTCACCCCTTTACTTGACTTCTTTTGTTTTATCTTCGTTGTTGGCGCGTGCCACTGCACCTATACCCTTTCTAAAGCGAAAAATATCCGACTAAATAATGTTTACTTCTTGGGTAAAAAACACAATGTGAATTTTTTTAAAAATGTTAATTCTAAAATATTTTAAATACTTAATTCAATTTTGACGGACTAAATTTCTATAACTAAACTAAAAAATTGTATTGTTATAAAAATGTATAATAAGTAAACATAACATTATAAGTAAATTCAATTTACTTAATTTTACTATAATCAAATAATTTAAATTTATAAAACAAGATAAGTGGTTTTTTTTCGATATACAATAATGCTCCTAAAATATTAGGGCATTCACATGTCGCTGCTCTACGAACATTTTTTCGCCGAAATATTAGTCGCTAGCCGAACATAACGGAGAGACGCAAAAAAAATAACGGACCGGCCGAAATTTGTCTCTGCGAGCGCGGAGTGCAGGCAGATTATAAGACAAGAAAGAGAGAGAACTTCCGAATATCTGCCTCTATTTGTTGCACGATGGTTTTCGTAGGCAGTCTTCTACGCTGCGCCGACTTTTCTGCTGACGTCAACAGCGGAACAGCGTTTTAGGCACAAAAAAAAAGCAAAAAAGCTTTTTGCCTTGAGCCATGTCACCGCGTCCCTCCTGCAGAACTGAAGGGTAAGTAAAATTGGTGTAATAGTGACTTTCAAGAACAAAGTGCAGTTGCGCGTCCTCCGCATACATTTAAACAATTTGTGTGTGTGTGTACTAGAATTCATTGGAAAAGGCGAAGCTGAATATACAGCAGTTTGACGGCGAAAAATATGCCGTGTGTAAGTTCAGAATAAGGCCTTTGTTTTCAGAATTAAATGTAATCAAAGTTATTGATCAAGATCAATAGTAGATGAGAATTGGAAAAATGCAGAGAGGTGTGCAAAAAGCACGTTAAGAGAATACTTAAGTGCTTCGTTTCTCAATTTCGCATCCAGCGGCATCTCAGCGCGCCAGATTCTCAAGAATTTGGACGCCAAAGACGCGCTAAAAAGTTTGGGCGCGCAGTGGGCATCTCGCAAACGGCTTCTTTCACTTAAATTAAAGAGCGAGACGGCACTGTTGAGCCTACAGTAAGTATTCGACGAGTTAGTGAGTGAGCTGCTAGCTGCTGGTGCAAGAATCGAAAAGTGATGAAGGTGTTTGTTCCAAATGACAATACACAGCAACAATAGCAATAACTCTTTCCGAAATTATAATAATAATAACAACAACAATAACTCTTTTCGAAATAGGGTTGCCAGACCATCAAAAATATTTAAGGGAAAAGAGAAACTAAACTTTAGATATCATTACTGTGGTAGGAAGGGACATATAAAAAAGGATTGTTTTCATAATAAATCAAGAAAGATCGCTATAGTCGAGTACCTCGACTATCAGATACCCTTTACTCAGCTAAAGGGACCAAAGGGAAATGGAGATATGCAAGCAGCAAAGCGAGATTGGAATGCGCCACCTACCGCCGGTAGACAGATTTAAGCGTTATGGGCGTTAGAGTGGGCGTGGCACTCTGCTAAAACAAATTTTCGCTGCGTAAGAAGTTCAGGAATCTCCACGCCAAATCTCAATAGCCTAGCTCTTATAGTTTTCGAGATCTCAGCGTTCATCCGGACAGACGGACATGGCTAGATCGACTCGGCTAGTGATCCTGATCAAGAATATATATACTTTATGGGGTCGGAAACGCTTCCTTCTGCCTGTTACATACTTTCCGACGAATCTAGTATACCCTTTTACTCTACGAGTAACGGGGAAAAAAAATAAAGAAAATAAACAATCTCAAGTCGCAACGTCGCTACACGGTGATTTCTCGTTCATGCTAAAAGCAAATAGCTCGGTGCCGGATAATTTCGGATTTATTCTTGAGCTGGAGTATCCGATTAAAATATCTGTGTCCAATCCTTAACGTGGCATTGTTCGACTCCACAATGGCCATGAAAGGTAATAGTCTAGAAGAGGGGCATGTGCTCCAAAAATATCGAAAAAATTATCCTCGACTTTTTAGGAATCTACGTGCAGAAGATTATCGCCTGAAACGCGTGGTTCTCTTGTAATTGCATTTCAAAGTTGCTATAAAAACCAAGTAGCATTTTCTAGGATTGATGGTGTTATGCTTTCCATTCGTTGTCAAAATAATAAGTATTTGAAAAAATTCGACTAAAATCTTTATTTGTTTTTATAGCAGGCCAGATCCCACAACCGCGAATTAAATATCCTCGATAGACAATGATTTCCAAAGAACTCGAGCGACCATGGATGACCAACAAATACATTTTTAAAATGATTCTGAAGATAAACTATTTTAACCTTTTCTGGGGTCTTAGTCGTCATCGAAGCCAATTACGAAAATTGTTATCAACTGGTTTAGTATCTGCTTATACTTGAAATTCATTTGTAATAGTAAATAAAATTCTTTATTAACTTATGGTTAATGATTTGACAGTAAATATTTACTATAAAAAATGCTGGGTATAATTCCAAAAAATATCAAAATTGGCTTATAGGAAGCCATCTTATTTTCTTTCTGAGTAAACCCATTACTCGGAGAGTAAAAGGGTCAATTGTTTTTTTTTTTTTTTTTGGTTTCTCTAATAAAAGCATACTCCACATTTCAAACCAATTTCAGTTTTACAGACTAAGCCTATTCCTTTTCGTTGTCCGTATCGGTGGATTCCTGAAATTCAAGATAGTAAATTGCGTTCAGGATTGTACGATTCGCCCATTGCTGAGAAAAATGCTTGAAATCTTGAGATGTGGTTTGGGTGCCTTTTCAAAAAAGTGAATCGCGCTAGGTATCCTTGGTAGTTATCTCTTTTCCATTCATAGGGAGGAATATTCTCCTTCAGATCACGCCATGGTCTCTCGATCCGCGGCGTATTTGCTCCCATTTCAGGGTCCACGAAGTTAACTAAATCATTAACGATCATGTGGGAGTAATTTTAATCCTTCAAACCATTGTATGACATCCAGCAATCGGATATAATTGTGGTTCCATTGGCGACGTTGGCCTCAATAATCGAAGAAGCGTTTCCTGGCTACGATCCTCCACAGCCACCACCCGGTTTCTATACAAATTCCTTCGGAAACCCATTGGCCATCCTCAAATATATTTGCGCCGGCCAACTTTTGTTTCGTCAATTTCGACGAATAAACCGACTCCACCTATTACCTGCTTTCCTCCGTCCAGCTAACATAAATTTCCCGACAAAAATTACTCCAGTCGGCCACCGTCTGTTGGGACCAGCCTATTTATCGTCGAAGGAATGATGTTACAAGCCTGTTCTAAGCCAACGAGGGATTTGCTAAAGAATGTCCGTTTAAGGCCGGATTCCTTACAAATAGAATTTAAAGTAAAAATTCCTTAAAATTAAACAATTATTACCTTAAAGGAGCATTCCACTTTTCTTATTGGTGATCATTACTTATCATCCTGAGACACCTCCTAAGTGGCGTGCTAGTCGGACCCTTCGTACTGAAGGACAATATTGCGGGCCTATTGCAGTTGGGACAGTCCTTGTTCTTCAGAACAACTCCATGTCGCTGCAGAAAAGCAAACATGTCTTCTTCGCCCATGGCAAGAAAGTCTTTATACGTTAAAAAGCTCCCGTTGCAAGTATCCATACTAAACAAAAATCAAAAGTGGAATTTTTGATTTAAGTAACAAGAACCAACTTGTTTTTTATAGCACTTAGAAAATGCTACTGGCTTTTTATAGCAAAACACGCAACTTAAAAATGCAAGAGAACCATTAAATTCCGCCGATAACCCTCTGCGCGTATATTCCTAAGAAATCGCAGTCCATCGAGGGTAATTTTTTAACGATTTTTGGAGCACAGGCTATTAACCCATGAAACAACGTTGGAGGATGTTCTCTACTGCAAAGAGGCTTCCGGAAACTTGATCTCTATAAAGCGACTTCAAGAGGCCGAAATGTCAATCGAGTTTGACAAGAACGGAGTAACTATATCCAAAAATGGAGTTATAGTCCAGTGAATTTCAAGCCCTTACAGCTAAAAATCAAAATAAAAGTACTTACAAAATATGTTATGAGAGATTTGGTCACATAAGCAGTGGCAAATTATTAAAAAAAAAAATGTATTTAGCGACAACAGTCTCCTTAATAATTTAGAATTGTCCGATGAAATATGTGAAGCTTGTTTAAATGGTAAACAAGCCAGATTTTCATGTAATCAATATAAAGATAAAAGCTATAAAAGAGGCCTTCGTTTGTAGTTCACTTAGATGATTGTGGCCCAATTACATCTGTACCACAAGATGACAAAAATTAGTTTGTTCTTTTTTTGTAGATCAATTTACACATTACTGTGTAATATATTAAATAAAGCATAAATCAGATGTATTTACTATGCTTAAAGATTACGTAGCAATAAGCGAAGCACTTTTTAATCACAAGATTGTGCATTTTTACATAGGAGGGAATATTTGTCCAATGAGATGCGTGGTTTGTGTCCAAAAAGGGATTTCTTACCACCTAACATTACCACAATTAAATGGGGTTTCAGAACGAATGATAAGAACCCTCACTGAAAAAGCTCGTGCCATGGTTAATGGTGCAATAAATTCCTGAAAGAGAGTAAGGTGAGTAGACTTGAAAATTTCCCGAATGAGAGTAAGGAATATGAAGAAACAAATTTCCCGAATAAGAGTAAGGAATATGGAGAAAAAAATTTTTCGAATGAGAGTAAGGAATATGATGAACCAAATTTCCCGAATGAGAGTACGGATAATGAAACACCTTAACAGCCAAGTGAAATTGGTAACATCGACTACAACAATGGGGGTGTCGAAATAATCAGTAGAAGTGAAAGATTAAAGAACAAGCCTTTGAAAACCAATAATGAGGAAGATATAAATTTATATAAGTATATATTAAATGTTCATAGTTTTTTTTAATGCTGTTCCAAATACATTTGGTGAAATAAAAAGTAGAAATGATAGATCGTTTTGGGAAGAAGCATATAATAAAAGTACTTGGAAAATTGTAAAGAATCCTGAAAAAAAATATTGTGGACAATAAATTTTCTCTAAAATATGATATGATAAAAATACAAAGCAAGATTAGTTGCGCGAGGGCTTACACAAAAGTATCAAATCAACTATGATGAAACCTTTGCCCCAGTTGCTAGGATCTAGAGTTTTCTATTCATATTATCAATATCAGTTCAATATAAATTAAAAATACATCAAATGGATGTGAAAACAGCGTTCTCAAATGGCAAGTTGAATGAAAAACAAGGAAAAACGCTATAGTCGAGTACCTCGACTATCAGATACCCGTTACTCAGCTAAAGGGACAAAAGGGAAATGGAGATATGCAAGCAGCAAAGCGAGACTGAAATGCGCCACATACCCCTGATCACAATATATGGTTATGTAGACAGATTTAAGCGTTATGGGCGTTAGAGTGGGCGTGGCAAACTTTTTTTTGGGTCAATCGATAGGTATTGACGAGACTAATACATTTCAGTTAAAATTTTTGTTCTTGTGTGGCAAACTTTTATTTGGATCAATCGATTAGTATATCAGTTAAAATTTTGTATCTAGCATACAAATTGTGGGCGCCACAGGTTTGGGCGGCTTGTGGGCGTTAGAGTGGGCGTGGCACATTCGCGTAACAAACTTGCGCTGCGCTTAAGACTACGGAATGATAGGTATTGATGAGAACAATACATTTCAGTTAAAATGTTATTTCTAGCATTAAACAACAAACTTGCGCTGCGTAAGAAGCTCAGGAATCTGCATGCCAAGTCTCAGTAGCCTAGCTCCTATAGTTTCCGAGATCTCAGCGTTCATCCGGAAGGACAGACAGGCGGACAGGCGGACAGACGGACAGACGGACATGGCTAGATCGACTCGGCTAGTGATCCTGATCAAGAACATATATACTTTATGGGGTCGGAAACGCTTCCTTCCGCCTGTTACATACTTTCCGACGAATCTAGTATACCCTTTTACTCTACGAGTAACGGGTATAATTACTCTACGAGTAATGGGTATAATAAAACGGACAACCTCCTTGTCTTTCAATTGTATAAAAAATATCATTAAATTTAGCAGCACTTTAAAGACATGATACTTAAATTAAAGTTTTGACACAATGGGCCCTTTTGACCACTATTGGCCCTATCCGAACTCTTTGCTCGGGATATTCTGTTGTTTTCCTGTAAATAGAAGTATTCATCAATGTAAAAAATATTTTTTATTTTTTTTAATTTATAAGTAAGGTTTACTTCGAAAAAATAACCATAAAACATTGGAATTTCATTTATTTCGTTTTATTTATTTATTTATATCCTAACGCTACAAGTAAAGACTTATAATTATTGCGTAAGTCACATCGGGTTGAGTAAAAAATGTTTAAATAAAATAAATAATTTAAATGTACTACCTTATAACTAACAAAGTTGTGTTTACAATTTGAGTATAAGTTTAAGTTTAAGTATGAGTTTAAGTTTGAAACTTTCTTTAAGCATGCATAAATTCTATGATTTTAGAGATAATAATAATAATAAATAATGTCTTAAGGTCAATCCACTGACTAAGGCTAAGGTCTAGAATACTATTAACTAGGTGGGAAGTGTGGTCAGTGCGACGAAGATTAAACACATAACGGACGATTGAATTACAAGCAAGTTAATTTTTGCGTATCCTGAGTGTCGCAATGTCCAAAAATCTCAACACCGTAACAAACAAAATTGTTTTGGCCACAAGCATACGTAGCTGAGTTGGCAAGAACGACTGAGAAGTAGAAAGCTGTCTCAGAAGCCCATATGTTATGCTCCATGTTAACGTGTTATTAAAGGTGATACCCAGGCTGCCTGCAGATTCTTCATATTTGATTGGGCTATTGAGAATCATTAAGTGTCGAAGGGTTTTTTGAAAAGGGAAAAGTGGATGTGGTAATTGCTGTGTTTATAATGTGTGTATTATGGCTAAGGAGTAAAGGTAACAACAATTTAATAACTTTTAGGCTAATGCCATCCTGGCCTTCAGAGTTTGACTTCACCTTAAGTAAACATTCAAGAACATCACATTGTCTAACACACATAAAGCTAAATCTATTATCAGAGTCTGGTAAGGCATTCAGGTACTTGTTACATGTAGCTTCAGGTACATCGAATTCCACAAACTTCCTGTTCAGATCGTTGACGTCCACTTGGTGTTGGACCAGCTGCTTGCTTTTACCCATTCCAATATTATTAAGTTCACGCCATTTTTTTTAATGGATACATTTTACAATTTGGACCCATAAAACAAAACATAACAAGAAAGGAAGTTAACTTCGGCTAGCCGAAGTAGTATACCCTTGCAGTTATAAGAAATAATCAATGTTAAATTTTTAAGAATTGTTGCTAGCTTCAGTGATATTTGTGAAAAGTTAAAATATTCTATATCCCAAAGTAAAAGGAAATACGATGAAAATCAACAAAGCAATATTTTTTTAAAGTAATAATTTCATTATTTCTCTGACCGTTTCTTTGATAGCTATATGTTAGAGTCGTCCGATTTTTATTAAATTTAATTCGAAATTCCTAAAAGTACAAAAAATGATATTCCCAATAGTATAAGATAATATGTCAAAAAACACCGAAGCTATAATTTGTTTCATATTATTTTGCCACCAATTTTCCGATCGTTTCTATGGCAGCTATATGTTATAGTCGTCCGATTTTGATAAAATTGAATTCGAAATTCAAAACTAATAAAAAAAGGTTATTTCCAAGCGTAGGAGGTTATATAATAAACAAGGAAGAACGCTATAGTCGAGTACCTCGACTACCAGATACCCGTTACTCAGCTAAAGGGACCAGAGGGAAATGGAGATATGCAAGCAGCAAATCGAGATTGAAATGCGCCACCTACCGGCGGTAGACAGATTTAAGCGTTATGGGCGTTAAAGTAGGCGTGGAATAGTATCAAACAATAGGTATTGACGAGACCAATACATTTCAGTTAAAATTTTGTATCTAGCATGAAAATTGTGGGCGCCACAGGCTTGGGCGGTTTGTGGGCGCTAGAGTGGTCGTGGCATATTCGCGTAACAAGCTTGCGCTGCGTACAAGGCTACGAAATCTAAATCTGAGATCCCAATTCTCTATCTTTGATAGTTTCAGAGATATCCACGTTCATACTTACGATTTTTGAAGTTTGTGGGCATTTTGTGGGCGCTAAAGTGGGCGGGTCAATCGGTAGGTATTGATGAGAACAATACATTTCAGTTAAAATTTTTATTCTAGCATCAAAACTGTAGGATCCACAGTATTGGGCGTTTGCTGAAACAAACTAGAGCTGCGTAAGAAGCTCAGGAATCTGCACGCCAAATCTCAATAGCCTAGCTCTTATAGTTTCCGAGATCTCAGCATTCATCCGGACAGACGGACAGAAACATCAAAGATATATGTTTTTAAAATTATTTTTTTCCGATTATTCCTATGGGAGCTATAAGATAAGGTTGATTACTCCGTCTGGTTACAACTTATATACTACCTGCAAAAGAGAGAAGGCTTTTGGGCAAGTTTCAGCCCGATAGCTTTAAAACTGAGAGACTAGTTTCGGTAGAAACGGACGGACATACGGACAGACGGACATGGCTAGATCGGCTCGTCTAATATGCTGATCAAGAATATATACACTTTATGGGGTCGGATACGTCTCCTTCACTGCGTTGCAAACTTCTGACGGAAATCATAATACCCTCTCCAAGGGTATAAATATTCATGAAAGTTCCTCAGGGTATATCATGCGATGGAGAAGGTGTTAGTTAGTTAGGTAAGTTGAATAAAGCAATTTATGGGCTCAAACAAGCAGCTAGATGGTGATTTGAAGTTTTTGAGTGAGTGTTAAAAGATTGTGGGTTTGTAAACTCTCCTGTAGATCGCTGTACATATAAAATAGACAGAGGTGGTGCTAAGGAAAACATATGATATATGTATTGTTATATGTTGATGATGTTGTAATAGCAACTGGGGATATAAATAGAATGAATAATTTCAAAAGTTATCTAAATGAGAAGTTCGACATGACTGACTTAAGTGAATTCGTAATTTTATTGGGACTCGAATAAAAATGAGCGAGGGTACAATTAGCTTAAGCCAATCTGCTTGCATGAAAAGGGGCTTAAACAACTTTAACATGGATGATTGCAATGCAGTCAGTACGCCTTTACCAAGCAAACTTAATAATGAGTTGCTCAACTCAGATGATAATTACCGCAACCTTATTGATCTTTTGATATATATAACGCTATGTACATTATACACGTCTCGAATTCACAACTGCTGTAAATATAATTCTGAGTTGTGGCAATTTTTAACAAGAGTTCTTATGTATTTAAATGGGGACATTAACATGAAACTGAATTTTAAAAAGAATACAACATTTGAAAATGTTTTAGTTGGTTATGTCGATTCTGATTAGGGTGGAAACGGAGTTGATAGAAAAAGTAAAACAGGCTATTTATTTAAAATGTTTCATTCCAACCCTATTTGTTGGATCACAAGAAGACATAATTCGGTAGCAGCTTCATCGACTGAAGCTGAGTACATGGCTTTATTTGAGTCCGTAAGAGAGGCTTTGTGGCTAAAATCTCCCCTTAATATCTACGAAGACAACCAAGGTTGTATAAGTATAGCAAATAATCCCTCATGCCATAAGAGATCCAAGCATATAGATATACAATATATCATGAATGATTTTTTGCATTGCATAGAATGCACTTTAGAATTGAACAGACATCAAAAAGAGATTTTTTCGGGCAACACTACACCATCAAAACCCGTTTTTACTGTTTCAGTAGGTACAAGTTTGAAACCCTGCATATTGTCATTAAAACGTTCAATAAAGTTAATCTTAACCGGCAAAAAAACAATTTCCAAAATTTCCTGATAGCAAAAAAAAAGTTGGAATTCCTTTAAAGGTCCCCCGCGTTTCAACAACATTCCTGGGAATAAAAGCAACGATGTTCACCCTTTTCAAGTCTTCATTGTTAACAAAGGCATTTGAAATAAATCTTATAAAGGAGCGGCGATAGTGCAACGAACTTATTAAAGAAATAAAAATTTTGATATGCCTTTTTTTTCATAAAGGAAGAGACCACTCTTCTCTTTTCAAAAAGACTGTAGTTTTTGATTGTTACAAGCACCCCAGAATCACCAATATGACAAGTATTATACAAGAAATTACGACGTTCAGTTTTATCAATTAGTTGTTGAGTTAGAATTATCTTTAGTTTCATTAATACATAGTTTTTTTTTTACTTGTTCTTCATTGTCGGGTCCAGCTGTCATTGTTTGGTCTGAGTCACTTTCGTTTTCAAAAAGACTGTAGTTTTTGGTTGATACAAGCACCACAGAATCACCAATATGACAAGTATTATACAAGAAATTACGACGTTCAGTTTTATCAATTAGTTGTTGAGTTAGAATTATCTTTAGTTTCATTAATACATAGTTCCTCTTTTACTTGTTCTTCATTGTCGGAACCAGCTGTCATTGTTTGGTCTAAGTCACTTTCGTTGTCCCTAACACCCGTTGAGTTGTGGCTCTTTGCAATCATATTTTTCACACCATGACCTTGCCCAAAATTTAAATTATCAATTCGTACTTTTTTAGTAATAAGTTCAGCATCAGCATAGTTATCGAGCAGGTCTTCATTGTTCAAGTCGGAAAGCTTTACTTTATCACAATTTATTTTGTTAACTCGACCATGATTAGAGTCTCCATCAAAAGGTTTCAATTTTGCGCATGATTTGTATTTATTAACCAATGTTTATGTTTTGTTTTTAGTGATGACAGATAGTTGTGTGATGTGAGACAGCGTTGCTATCGATATTTTATGTTGCGAGCTGTAGCATAAGGGGTACTCCGAAGGATAAACTTCCGTTTAGCTCCAACGCCCGATTTTGTTCAAACTTTCTATATCGACGTGTTTTCGGGTCCTGATTACGGGAAAAATTGTCAAAGTTGGCGAAAAAGCCCCTGGCCCCGATGGCATTCCCAATGCTGCACTGCACACATTGGTGGCAAACTACCAGGGTATATTCAGGAGAGAGAGTTGTGAAAGCAGAGAGTGCGGACGCGTTCTAAAATCGCTCCGTTTATTCCTTGAAGATTTCAGCATAAAACCAGAAGCGCAGCCGGCCATCCGGCGTGGAGCACTCGGGACACGCACCTCGACATCAGCTGGTGGACGGGAGGCCGTGGACGACATCCAGGAGCAGCTTGGGAATCTATCCCCAACAGGCTTGGCGGCCAGGCAGGGGCCGGTCGTAGATGAGGGAGGGGAGGCATCTCTGCCTCTTATTACTTTCCACTCGTTGTTTGTTTAGCAGTTGCCAAATTTTTTCTTGCGCGACCAGCTGATCGTAGTATGCGAAAGGGGCTGCGTGTGCTATAGCAGCAAGCTTCGGACAGGGTGCAGGCCAAGCACATAAATAAGTGCGTGCCGTAGCACGTAGGGAATTTTGGGTGGCTCTTTAAAAAAAAATTAGAAAATAAAAACCATAAGCCTTATTACTAAGACTTATCCCTTTTATTAAATAACTCATAAAAATATTAAAGTCCGATCGAAAAACAGCAGATACTGCGGATAAAGATCCAAGCTTACTGCAGTACCATCGAACTCCCCAGGCGGGGAAATGGCGGGCAGGGGATCGGGGGCACAACACCCTGGCGCTAGCCTAGGGGTTGGGCCAACCAATAGTGGAGGCACGCCGGCAAACAAAGGCCTGGCGGCGCCGGCTAATGCCGACGGCTTCCACGCGCCTTTGTCCAGTCTACCTGACTGGGCCAACACGGGAGCTGACCCTTTTAAAAAAAGCAGTGTAATGGCGAGATCGCCAGAAAAAAGGGTGGAGTGCAGTGGCAGGCAGCCTGGCACCCCCCCAGCAGGAGATAAAAGCAGCCCAAAAGCTGCTGATGAGGAGCAGGGGGATATGCTGAAGCAGCTGACGGGCCTGGGATCAAAGGCCAGGGAGCTGAAGAAGCTAATGGAAGGAAAGCGTTCCATTACTAACCCCATGAGGGATATAGTCGACGAAATCGACTATCTCCAGAGGGAAGTCCTGTCGGCTGTGCAATGCATAGTCGAAGAACAGGAAAAAGCTAAGGAGATAGCAAAAAAAAACCTGCGCAGAAGTGCTCGCGAGCGGCACCAGCAAGCGACCCAGGGGTCAAGAAACTGGGATGACGTTAGCGGTACCAGCGAAAAAGGCGATGCATAAGGCACCGGCAAGTGATGCCAGTCAAGGTGTAAAGAAAGGGAAACATGCTGGGACAGTTAGGACCAGCAAGCCCCAAAAACCTGGGAAGAAGCCAGAGGAGTGGACACAGGTAAAGCAGAAGGTCCGGAAGCCCAAGGTGCGACCGCCACGGAACGACGCCTCTGCTGGAAGGTCCTATGCCGACAACCTTAAAAAGGTTAAGGCTGAACCGCAGCTTAAGGAGCTAGGACAAGCAGTACAGGCCGTTAGGCGAACAGCAAAGGGGGAACTCCTAGTGATTCTAAACAAGGTCTCTGACCCTAAAACCGTAGAGCTTCAGACCACAATGAAGGCTGTCCTGGGCAACAATGTCGACGTCAGAGCGCTGACTGAACCAATGCTGATCGAGGTAAAAGACATCGGTGAGACCACCGACAAAGCAGACATCTTATGTGCGGTTCAATCACAATTTGATGTGGAACTGCCAGAGTCCGCGGTGGTAAACCTAAGGGTGGCATACGGAGGCACCCAAACCGCCACACTAAGAGTTATGCCCGACATAGGGAGGCGACTCTTAGAGAAGGGCAAAATAAGGCTGGGATGGACCTGGTGTAGAGTCCGCCCAAAGCTAACACCTAAAAGGTGTTTTAAATGTATGGAGTTTAACCATGTAGCAGGGAATTGCAGGGTCCAGGAGGAGTGCTCAAAATGCTGCTACAACTGTGGCGCAAAGGAGCACCAAGCCAGAGGCTGCAAAGCAAAGGCCTGCTGCATGCTATGCAAACGCAAAAAGGAGAAAGATTGCGATCACCCAACAATGAGTGGGAAATGCCCGTACTTCAGGAGGGCTATGCAAGGGCTTAGGGGTAAATGAAGTTCCTTCCAATGCTGCCCAATCGTTGCTAGAGCAAAATGTCATCGAGAAAAACGTAGACATGGCACTCATAAGCGAGCAATACAGGAATAAAAATTCCGGAGAATGGGTAACAAATAATAGCAAAAAATCGGCAATATGGAGCTGCGGTAATCCAAGGCGACAGATTAGCAAGAAAAAATGCGGAAATTGCTTCGCTAGGGCTCAAGTGAATGGTATAGCTTTCTATAGCTGTTACCTGCCGCCAAGCCTTAGCCTTCCCCAGGCAACATCTGCGCTCAAAGAGATTGCAGAAGACGCCCGGGAAAATCGCCCCGCCGTAATTGCCGGGGACTTTAATGCCTGGGCTACGGAGTGGGGCACCCCCCGAACCAACGCGAGGGGAAAGGCGCTACTTGAGAGCTTCGCCGCACTTGACCTAGTGCTGCTGAACTCTGGAACAAAACCGACTTTTTCAAGAGCCGGCACCAGTTCTATCATTGACCTCACATTTGTGAACGCTGGATTGGCCTCGGGCTCCAGCTGGGAGGTTAGTGACACCTACACGGGTAGTGACCATGCAGCAATAATCTGCACGATAAATTCTAGAAGTGGCCCACCACGAGTCCCTAAGACCGTGCCAGGGTACAAAATAGAAACGCTAGACGTGGAGATGGTACAGATGTTGTTCGAGGACCTCTCCACAAGCGGCTCAGCTGAAGAAAGGGCAAACCACATCGCAGAGTACACCAAGGTAGCGTGTGATGCACCTATGCAGAGAAGAGGGAAAATCCCATCAAGAAGAAGACCTGCATACTGGTGGAACCAATCCATTGCGGAAGCCAGGAAAGACTGCCACAGGGCAAGACGCGCATACCAACGCTCAAGAGGAAGGCCCGAATTTGAGGCACTTCAAATATATTTCAGGGAAAAAAGACGAGCCCTGGAAAAAACTATAAAAGAGAGCAAACGCAGGTGCTTTAACAATATTTGCGAAGAAATAGACTCCAACCCATGGGGCTTCGCTTATAAACTCGTCACAAAACGGCTGCGGGTATTTAGTCGGCCATCACCGACATGCCCAGTCAGCCTAAAAAGGATAGTGGAAACACTATTCCCAGAGCAAGAGGGTATGGCGCGAACCTCACTGATCGTGAACAGGGCGAGCATAAAGCTCACAAGTGCCGAAGAAGTCCTCCAGGTATTGAAGACAATACTGGACGACAAGGCACCGGGACCAGATGGAATCCCGAATAAAGTTCTCAAAATTGCCATAAAAGCAAATACTAAAGAGTACGTTGACATGTATAACGCATGCCTAACGGAAGGTGTGTTCCCTAGCCGCTGGAAAACACAGCGGCTGGTACTCATACCAAAGGGGGAAAAACCCGCGGAGGAGCCTTCTTCGTATAGGCCACTCTTCATGCTGGACACGGTGGGTAAAATTCTCGAAAGAATAATCCACTCCCGGCTAGAAGGTGCCCTTGTCGAATCCAACGGCCTCTCAGAGATGCAGTATGGTTTTCGGAAGGGGCTATCCACCATCGACGCCGTCGGTAAACTGTGTGAAATCGCAGATAAAGCCATTGAGGGGAAAAGGTGGTTGTACGGCACTAAGCAGTACTGCATAGCGGCAACGTTGGATGTAAAAAACGCTTTCAACTCCGCCAGCTGACACCACACACTAAATGCACTGAGCAACCTAAATGTACCAGTGTATATACAGTGAGTAATAGCGAGCTACTTTGAAGGCCGCCTGCTCCTGTACGAAACTGATTCCGGGCAATCGACCCACAGGGTCACCGGGGGAGTTCCCCAAGGATCAGTCCTTGGCCCTTTGTTATGGAATGTCATGTACGATGGGATACTTAGGATCACGATGCCCGAAGGGGCACGACTCATTGGTTTCGCGGATGACGTGGCCATAGTGGTTACGGCAAAGAAACTCCCAGATGCGGAAGGAATCTGCAACGAAGCGGGGAAACGAGCAAGCGCATGGCTCGACTCCAAGGGACTCGCCTTGGCAGCGCACAAGACTGAAGCAGTCCTGATAAGTAGCAGGCAGAAAGTGGAGGCAGCTACTATCAAAATTGGAGAAGCCACAATTACATCGCGTCCAAGCCTAAAATACTTGGGCGTCATGATCGACCACCGGCTTTCTTTCAAAGAACATCTAGCGTACGCTAGTGGCAAGGCAAGTAGGACCGCGGCCGCAATCTCGCGAATTATGGCGAACACTCGGGGACCAAGGCAACCAGGATGTAGATTACTGGTTAGTGCTGTCACATCGACGCTGATGTACGCTGCTCCCATATGGGCTCGAGCCACAAAAAATGGAAGTTATATGCAAGACGGCGACTCCGTGCAGAGATTGTGTGCACTACGGCTATGCTGTGCGTTCCGCACGGTATCCCATGACGCGGCGCTGGTAATATCGGGAGGCATACCGATTGATCTGCTGGCAGTGGAATCAGCTAACATCCGCGCGGGCAGCACAGGGGTCGCAACTGCAGAATCCGTACGGAAAAGGTGCAGAGAACTCACCATTGCTAAGTGGCAAGAGAGGTGGGTAAATAGTAGCAAAGGACCATGGACGTATAAGCTTATCCCAGAACTGCAGAGATGGCTGGGACGGAAGCATGGACATGTGGACTACTACTTAACGCAACTGTTGACGGGACATGGATGCTTTAAATACTATCTGAATAGGTTTAAGCATGAACGTTATCCGCACTGCCCACTCTGCGAGTCGGATAATAAAGACGCAGAACACGTATTTTTTGTCTGTCCGAGATTCGAAAATGAACGAAGAGATCTGAGCATAAGGGTTGGGAGGACGCCAGCCGCTTGTAACCTGGTGGACATTATGCTTGAATCAGAAGTAAATTGGTCTGCGGTATGCAACATGGCCACAATAGTACTCAAAAAACTGCGCATCGCAGAAAGACTGCGAAATTCCAATAGGATAGAATCCTAGAGAGCCCTAAGGGCATTCCCCCCGGCGAAGTAATACCTAACGGCAGTCCCGCCGCGGAAGCGGGGAGGGGGTGGAGTTTTTACTGGGTTAGAGTCCCTGACTTCTGCAAGCTAGTTCAGCTCCGAGTTGGCTTTCGATGCTTTAAACCACCACTAACACAAAAAAAAAAAACCAGGGTATATTCACGGAGATGTAGAACATGTGTCTCACCCAACGAACCTTCCCCATGGGTTGGAAGCGTCAAAGGTTGATGCTTATCCCAAGACCGGGCATCCTCATACAGACCCCTATGTATGCTGAATACAACGGGGAAGATATTCGAGCGCATAATCTGCACCCACCTCGAAAAAGAACTCGACCAACTTAGAGCGTTATCGGACCACCAGTTTGGCTTCCGGAGAAAAAGAAGCACCATTGACGCGATCCAAGCGGTCACCAATTTGGCTGCTAACGCAATCGAAGGAGAAAGGTGGCTAGGTGGCTCAAAAGAGTACTGCCTCGTCTGCACCCTGGACGTCAAGAATGCCTTAAACTCTGCCAACTGGAACCTTGTCCTGCAGGCACTTCATCGCATGGGAATCTCGGACTACCTGATCGACCTCGTAGCGGACTACTTCAAGGACAGAGTGCTCACATATTCCTCTGATGTCGGAGAGCACGGATACCTGGTGACAGGAGGAGTACCTCAAGGCTCAGTCCTGGGCCCGATACTTTGGAACGTCATGTACGACGGGATCCTAAGGCAGGTACTACCCGAAGGATGCACTGTTGTGGGATTTGCGGACGACATAGCGCTGGTAACGTTAGCGAAAACCCTCGAAGAGATCAGGGATAGATGCAGCCTCTCGATAGACACCCTCATGTGCTGGCTCGCAGACAACGGGTTAGCAGTCGCCGAGCACAAAAGCAAGGCAGTGCTCATAAGCAGCAAGAAGACTGTGGAGAAGGCCACAACACGAGTCGGATCAACTCCAATAGAAACAAGTGCCTTAATCAAGTATCTTGGAGTACTGATCGACCACAGGCTATCGTTTAAGACGCACCTATTGTATGCAGCAGCCAAAGCATCCAGATCAACTGCAGCCATCTCATGGATGATGGCCAATACTCGAGGACCAAAGCAGCACAGCAGAAGGATCATAGCCACAGTGGCGACATCTACCATACTGTACGCCGCGCCCATATGGGCCGAAGCTATGAAAATCGCAACATACAGCCGCCAGTGCAAAGCTGTCTACAGACGCTGCGCACTGCGCATCACAAGCAGCTTCTGCAAGGTATCTGAGAAAGCCTCGCTAGTGGTAGCCGGTACTATACCGATAGAACTGCTAGCGGCAGATCGAAGAACTGGGAGCACAGGAAGCAGGACCCAGCGCAATAACACGATCGAGGCATGGCAAGGAGGTGGAACAATGCGGCCACAGGGCGGTAGTCGCACAGGCTAATTCCCAGTCTAACCCCCTGGCTGCAGAGACGACACGGACAGGTAGCCTTCTACCTCACGCAGTAGCCTGACAGCGGACAACGTGATCAGCTGCATGCTGGAAAACCAAAGCAAGTGGGACGCGATAGCCAACATGGCCGCTGGCATCCTGAAGGATCTAAGGCGTCGAGAACGGATTCGACGCAACGAGTCATAAGGACGAGCGGCAACCTGACCGCCATCCGTCCCGCGAAGTATAGCTTTGCAGCAGTCCCGCGGGATCGGAACACTTCTAGCTTTTCTCTTTTTCTACCACTTTTATTCCTATATATATTTAAGCTTTTTTATTAAAAAAAAAAAACTGAAGATAGTACAAAGACCCGAATCGCCGCGATTTTTGTTTAAAAAAAGTTTTGCCAGCGTCATTAGAAATGCTTTTTATATTTTTTTTGGTTAATACATTTTATTTCCGTTTTATAATTTGAATTTTATTTTGTTTTCTTACATTATTTTTAGCTACGACAACTGAAATGCTCTTTCCAACATTTCTATTTTGCTTTTACTTTTCATTTAGACTTTATTATTATAATTTCGTGTTCTTAAAAATGTTAATGCCGTTCTCGTGATTTGGTCGTACCATCACTTAAACATCGAGTGACATAGATATCAATATCGACACGCCGATATAACAACAAGCTTCCGTGCGAAATATCGGGCAAAATGACGCAAGTGTGTAGGAGTACCCCTAATGCCACAGCTCGCAACATAAGTATCGACAACTCCGCTGTCTCACATCACTAATCTATCGGTCATCGCTAAGAACCAAAACGTAAACAAAGGTAAATATCTACAAACATTGACGGAAAAATGGATTAAATTTGGTGGCGAAACCTGACCGCCGTCTTCAATAATTACGCGGTCAAAGCAGAGGATTTGTTTTGCTGAAAAAAGGGTACAGGCGCCGCGGAAACTATGCTCTACAAGTCACTTATTGGTAGAGCTCGCATGGAAACACGGCCCTCAAAAGGAACATACGCGATGCGCGTGTGTATGGTCACCTTATCGTGAGGAGCTCCAGGGCAAAAGAAGGGACAGGCCAAAAAGGTACTGCACTGTAAACTGTAAAAATTAGCGCCGATGAAATTGACAAAAAAAATTATGCGAAGCTGGTAGTGGAAAATTTTGCCAAAATAATTCCTGAGCTCAGTGGAGAAAATATGTCAGTGCAGCAGTGGTTTAATAACTTCGAATTAAACGCTGAAGCATATGGGCTTAACGACAAACAGAAATACGTACAAGCTCGTGCCAAAATGACACGTACAGCCGCTCTTTTTCTGGAGTCTACAGAAGTGTACGAGTACAGCCAGCTGCGTCACCAACTTATAACGGAATTCGAGTGCAATCGTTTATGCAGTGCCCAAATTCACAATCAGCTGTCTGTGCGAGTGAAAGCAAACAATGAAGCTTTCACGAATACATGCTACAGATGAAACGCATCGCTGCTCGTGGGACATTGGACACGGAGTCGGTAATTCGGTACATTGTCGACGGATTGGGGCTTAAAGCGGATTACAAGTACACCCTGTATGGATGCAGTTCTTACAAGCAGCTAAGAGAGAAATACTAAATCTACGAACGAACGCGTCCGATCGATGAGAATCTGATGTTGAAGAAGAAAGAGTCACAGCCGCTTGCAGAGAAGCCCGAGCACAACAGCTATGTGAGGAAACAGCACTGCTACAATTGTGGATCCCAAGAACATCTACGCAGGGATTGCCGAGCTGCATTAAAGTACTTCCGCTGCAATCAGAATGGTCACATGTCGAAAGATTGCCCTAGTACGGCTGCCGTAAACTTAAGTCTCTCAAAATCAACGATGTGCAAGTCAAGGGGCTCATAGACACAGATGCAAATGTTACCCTATTAAAAATGTCCGTGTTTGAGGAAATGGGTAGCGTCTTCTTGCAGCCAAGCTGTGTAACTTTAAGAGGACTTGGAAACAACATCACACGCTCCGCTGTTCAGTTTATGGCAGAAGTGGAGATCGACGGAATGTGTCTGGCACACAAGCTTCTTGTGGTGGCCAATCATGCCATCGGATGCGATTTGCTGCTGGGATATGACTTTATATCCAAATTCACAATGAGGTCGACGCCGGAAGGATATCCGTTTTCTCCTTTGAATGAGGAGGAAACTGTGAACACGAATCAGTTAAGTATCTACAATGTGGTTGAAGCAAATACTGATATAGTTGTCCCCTCACAGTACAGAGATACCGTCCAATCGATGATTGAAGAATTTTCCGAAAAAAAACAGACTGCTGTGTGCCCGATCACGCTGAAAATTTTACCGGATGAGAACATAACGCCGTTTCGACATGCTCCAAGCTGAGTGGCTATTAGCGAAGCTGATGTAGTTAAGCAGCAGATTGATATATATAGTAAACGCTGGAATAATACGGCGCTCATCCTCAAATTTCGCCAGCCGCACAGTCATAGTCAAGAAAAAAGATGGGAGCAACAGGGTCTGCGTGGACTATCGCCAGTTGAACAAGATGGAGCTAAGGGAAGCAACCTATAGAGCCAAGAGAAAGGTGCTTAAAGCTAGCAAGGCCAGATGCTTCCAGGAGCTGTGCGAAGCGGCGGATGCAGAACCATTCGGGTCAGCATACAGGATGGTCATGGGTAAGCTCAACAGACAGCCGACCCCTAAGGAAAACCAAGATCGAAAAAGCCCCTGGCCTCGATGGCATTCCCAATGCTGCACTGCACACATTGGTGGCAAACTACCAGGGTATATTCACGGAGATGTAGAACATGTGTCTCACCCAACGAACCTTCCCCATGGGTTGGAAGCGTCAAAGGTTGATGCTTATCCCAAGACCGGGCATCCTCATACAGACCCCTATGTATGCTGAATACAACGGGGAAGATATTCGAGCGCATAATCTGCACCCACCTCGAAAAAGAACTCGACCAACTTAGAGCGTTATCGGACCACCAGTTTGGCTTCCGGAGAAAATGAAGCACCATTGACGCGATCCAAGCGGTCACCAATTTGGCTGCTAACGCAATCGAAGGAGAAAGGTGGCTAGGTGGCTCAAAAGAGTACTGCCTCGTCTGCACCCTGGACGTCAAGAATGCCTTAAACTCTGCCAACTGGAACCTTGTCCTGCAGGCACTTCATCGCATGGAAATCTCGGACTACCTGATCGACCTCGTAGCGGACTACTTCAAGGACAGACTGCTCACATATTCCTCTGATGTCGGAGAGCACGGATACCTGGTGACAGGAGGAGTACCTCAAGGCTCAGTCCTGGGCCCGATACTTTGGAACGTCATGTACGACGGGATCCTAAGGCAGGTACTACCCGAAGGATGCACTGTTGTAAGATTTGCGGACGACATAGCGCTGGTAACGTTAGCGAAAACCCTCGAAGAGATCACGGATAGATGCAGCCTCTCGATAGACACCCTCATGTGCTGGCTCGCAGACAACGGGTTAGCAGTCGCCGAGCACAAAAGGGAGGCAGTGCTCATAAGCAGCAGGAAGACTGTGGAGAAGGCCACAACACGAGTCGGATCAACTCCAATAGACACAAGTGCCTTAATCAAGTATCTTGGAGTACTGATCGACCACAGGCTATCGTTTAAGACGCACCTATCGTATGCAGCAGCCAAAGCATCCAGATCAACTGCAGCCATCTCATGGATGATGGCCAATACTCGAGGACCAAAGCAGCACAGCAGAAGGATCATAGCCACAGTGATGACATCTACCATACTGTACGCCGCGCCCATATGGGCCGAAGCTATGAAAATCGCAACACAGCAGTGGTAGCCGGTACTATACCGATAGAACTGCTAGCGGCAGATCGAAGAACTGGGAGCACAGGAAGCAGGACCCAGCGCAATAACACGATCGAGGCATGTCAAGGAGGTGGAACAATGCGGCCATAGGGCGGTAGTCGCACAGGCTAATTCCCAGTCTAACCCCCTGGCTGCAAAGACGACACGGACAGGTAGACTTCTACCTCACGCAGATGATCTTCGGGCACGGATGCGTCAAGGAATACCTGCATAGGTTTAAGCACGAGCCAAACCCCTACTGCGACCACTGCGGCACAGGAAGCATCGAAGACGCGGAGCACGCGCTATTCATCTGCCCCCTATACGCTAGGAACCGAGCCGAAGCTGAAACGACGACCGATTGTAGCCTGACAGCGGACAACGTGATCAGCTGCATGCTGGAAAACCAAAGCAAGTGGGACGCGATAGCCAACATGGCCGCTGGCATCCTGAAGGATCTAAGGCGTCGAGAACGGATTCGACGCAACGAGTCATAAGGACGAGCGGCAACCTGACCGCCATCCGTCCCGCGAAGTATAGCTTTGCAGCAGTCCCGCGGGATCGGAACACTTCTAGCTCTTCTCTTCTTCTACCACTTTTATTCCTATATATATTTAAGCTTTATTTATTAAAAAAAAAAAAACTGAAGATAGTACAAAGACCCGAATCGCCGCGATTTTTGTTATAAAAAAAGTTTTGCCTGCGACATTAGAAATGCTTTTTATATTTTTTTTGGTTAATACATTTTATTTCCGTTTTATAATTTGAATTTTATTTTGTTTTCTTAGATTATTTTTAGCTACGACAACTGAAATGCTCTTTCCAACATTTCTATTTTGCTTTTACTTTTCATTTAGACTTTATTATTATAATTTCGTCTTCTTAAAAATGTTAATGCCGTTTTCGTGCTTTGGTCGTACCATCACTTAAACATCGAGTGACATAGATATCAATATCGACACGCCGATATAACAACAAGCTTCCGTGCGAAATATCGGGCAAAATGACGCAAGTGTGTAGGAGTACCCCTAATGCCACAGCTCGCAACATAAGTATCGACAACTCCGCTGTCTCACATCACTAATCTATCGGTCATCGCTAAGAACCAAAACGTAAACAAAGGTAAATATCTACAAACATTGACGGAAAAATGGATTAAATTTGGTGGCGAAACCTGACCGCCGTCTTAAATAATTACGCGGTCAAAGCAGAGGATTTGTTTTGCTGAAAAAAGGGTACAGGCGCCGCGGAAACTATGCTCTACAAGTCACTTATTGGTAGAGCTCGCATGGAAACACGGCCCTCAAAAGGAACATACGCGATGCGCGTGTGTATGGTCACCTTATCGTGAGGAGCTCCAGGGCAAAAGAAGGGACAGGCCAAAAAGGTACTGCACTGTAAACTGTAAAAATTAGCGCCAATGAAATTGACAAAAAAAATTATGCGAAGCTGGTAGTGGAAAATTTTGCCAAAATAATTCCTGAGCTCAGTGGAGAAAATATGTCAGTGCAGCAGTGGTTTAATAACTTCGAATTAAACGCTGAAGCATATGGGCTTAACGACAAACAGAAATACGTACAAGCTCGTGCCAAAATGACACGTACAGCCGCTCTTTTTCTGGAGTCTACAGAAGTGTACGAGTACAGCCAGCTGCGTCACCAACTTATAACGGAATTCGAGTGCAATCGTTTATGCAGTGCCCAAATTCACAATCAGCTGTCTGTGCGAGTGAAAGCAAACAATGAAGCTTTCACGAATACATGCTACAGATGAAACGCATCGCTGCTCGTGGGACATTGGACACGGAGTCGGTAATTCGGTACATTGTCGACGGATTGGGGCTTAAAGCGGATTACAAGTACACCCTGTATGGATGCAGTTCTTACAAGCAGCTAAGAGAGAAATACTAAATCTACGAACGAACGCGTCCGATCGATGAGAATCTGATGGTGAAGAAGAAAGAGTCACAGCCGCTTGCAGAGAAGCCCGAGCACAACAGCTATGTGAGGAAACAGCACTGCTACAATTGTGGATCCCAAGAACATCTACGCAGGGATTGCCGAGCTGCATTAAAGTACTTCCGCTGCAATCAGAATGGTCACATGTCGAAAGATTGCCCTAGTACGGCTGCCGTAAACTTAAGTCTCTCAAAATCAACGATGTGCAAGTCAAGGGGCTCATAGACACAGATGCAAATGTTAGCCTATTAAAAATGTCCGTGTTTGAGGAAATGGGTAGCGTCTTCTTGCAGCCAAGCTGTGTAACTTTAAGAGGACTTGGAAACAACATCACACGCTCCGCTGGTCAGTTTATGGCAGAAGTGGAGATCGACGGAATGTGTCTGGCACACAAGCTTCTTGTGGTGGTCAATCATGCCATCGGATGCGATTTGCTGCTGGGATATGACTTTATATCCAAATTCACAATGAGGTCGACGCCGGAAGGATATCAGTTTTCTCCTTTGAATGAGGAGGAAACTGTGAACACGAATCAGTTTAGTATCTACAATGTGGTTGAAGCAAATACTGATATAGTTGTCCCCTCAAAGTACAGAGATACCGTCCAATCGATGATTGAAGAATTTTCCGAAAAAAAAATAGACTGCTGTGTGCCCGATCACGCTGAAAATTTTACCGGATGAGAACATAACGCCGTTTCGACATGCTCCAAGCAGAGTGGCTATTAGCGAAGCTGATGTAGTTAAGCAGCAGATTGATATATGGGTAAACGCTGGAATAATACGGCGCTCATCCTCAAATTTCGCCAGCCGCACAGTCATAGTCAAGAAAAAAGATGGGAGCAACAGGGTCTGCGTGGACTATCGCCAGTTGAACAAGATGGTGTTAAGAGATTGCTTCCCCGTTCCAATCGTTGAAGATGTGCTTTAAAAACTGAAAAATGCAAAAATGTTCACCATAATGGACTTGGAAAATGGTATCTTCCACGTTCCAGTCGAAGAAAGCAGCAAGAAGTATACAGCGTTCATAACGAAGGAGGACCTCTTTGAATTTAATAGAGCGCTTTTCGGTTTTTGTAATTCGCCAGCAGTCTTCATCCGCTTCATAGGTCATGTATTTCAAAACCTCATAAATGAAAACATTCTGGATCTTTACATGGACGACATTGTTATACACGCCGAAACTGCCAACGAATGCCTGGGAAAGCTAAAGAAGGTATTAGATGAAGCAGCTAAATACGGGCTGAAGATGAAGTGGAAGAAATGACGATTCCTGCAGTCCTCAATAACATTGTTGGGACATCAAGTTGGAGGAGGAGAAATTAAGCCTGGACCGGAGAAAACCAAAGCCATCAGAAAATTTCCAATGCCGCAAAACATCAAGGCGGTGCAGCTATAAAAAACTATTCACTGATCGCAAAATCATTAACGAATGTGGGATATGGATATATTGAGGGATTCACAGTAAACTATTTAATTTCATATGGGGACACACTGTTCAGAGTTCCGCAACCTCAAGCATTCTTCATCAGCCAAAAACGCAAAAGAGTTCCTATCCCTTTTCATCAAAGTGATCTATATCCATCACCCTCTTTCATTAGAAATTACGCCTTATAAATGTAAGCAAGTCAGTTGATGTGGAAATTTTGTCAGAGGAAGTCGTGTCATCCATAGAGTGCGAAAGTCGTGAAGTTTTAATAAAATACCTTTGTTTCTTTAATTTACTTACTATACCCGAAATAAACATTTAAATTTGTAAAACCCTACATATTATTGGGGGCTCGTCCGGGATTAAAGTAAAAGAACAAAGAGAAAACTGTGCGT
This sequence comes from Drosophila subpulchrella, assembly GCF_014743375.2. Taxonomy (NCBI): domain Eukaryota; kingdom Metazoa; phylum Arthropoda; class Insecta; order Diptera; family Drosophilidae; genus Drosophila; species Drosophila subpulchrella. The sequence continues at coordinate 687,499 of NW_023665697.1, read as the reverse complement.
TAACACATCGAAAAACTGCCGCGACAAAGAACGAAGCAAAAACTGAAAAGAAACAGTTAAAAGCGGGGGAAGTACCTGTTATAGAAACAATTGAAGCCGAGAAAATCTGAACAGTTAAACAAATCGACTAGCAGATTTGTGTATTAGAGGAGTTTGAACGATTACGAAGACCACAAAAAAATTGCCAAAATTTGTGCAAAACTTGATTGTGTGAGTGCCCACAAAACTAACGCGCTAAAACCCGCTACGAAGTAATGTACGCAGTATAGAAAGAAAAGCAATTCTGATGAAACACGACGGAAAAAAATTTCGACGACAATTTGATGCAGTGCCTGTGATCGAATTTTGACGACACCTGTGAGAGGAGGACAACGAGAGGTGATCCTTGCAACGAAGGCGAGGGTGCTATTGGCGAGAGAAGAGAAGGACGACATACAGCAACGGAGTGGCCACTTTCTACTTTTGCTACAACAAAAGTTTCCCTGTGGCGAAAAGAGCAGCTGCAAGAACTTGCAAACGACGCAATTTGTAAAAAGTGGACGAGACGATCAAGCAGTGCGGTCTGTCGACATTGTAGAAGAATACGAGCTGGAGTAGCTGAGTGGACTGGAATTGGCCAAAATTCAAGCAGTTGTAGAAGACAGAAAAATCCAATTGGGCGTGGTGAGCGACTGAGGCGATTTCACATATTTAATCTGATTCGAACTTTTTTTGATCACACGAATTGTTTAACGTTAATTAAATTATAACTTTGTATCATTATATTTAAATATTGAACTGTACCACTGTTTGTAAACGGCTTAAACGCATTACCATGGATGCTAGAACGATCCTCGCTATGACAGTGCCTCTTCTAAGGGCAAAGTTATCCGAACTAGGTTTGAACACAACTGGCAGAAAAGGAGCTTTGCAGGATCGGTTGTTCGATCATTATGGATTAGTTGTGGCTGACGATGAGGACGACGATGCTGATGAGGATGGTGCGAGTGTTAGTGGTTCTTCCAATGACCAAGAAGCGGTTCAACCTAGTAGCTCGAGATTTACCCTACGCGATATTCAGGACAGTGTTTCATCATTTTCAGGCTCCGAACAAGAAGACGTCAATCACTGGCTGTCTGAATTCGATGACGTTGCAGTTACCGTGGGTTGGGATAAATTGCAGAAATTCATTTATGCTAAGCAACTTCTGATTGGAGCAGCCAAGCTTTATATCAAAAGTACAAGTGGAGTTAGGGGTTGGATTGAGCTGAAAAACGCGTTGAAGGAAGAATTCGGTAAAAAACTATGTTCGGCAGAGATACACAAGATTTTGCGCCAAAGGCAAAAACAACCAAAAGAGACATGCATCGAATATCTCTATAGTTTAATGGAGATCAGCAAACCGATAAATCTTGTTGAGGAAAGTCTAGTATCGTACTTCGTAGATGGCATCCCAGATAGCAAGATCAACAAGGCAGGGTTGTATCGAGCGAAATCCATTAGGGAACTTAAAGAAGAAGTATTTATTTACGAAAAGATGAAGGGTAAGGAAAATTCTAAAGACAATTTTAACAGGGAATCGACAGGTAAACAGACTCAGAGCAATTTTTTAAGAAAATGCTTCAAGTGTAACAGCGAAGGCCATATTGCTAAGGATTGCAAGGGCGAAGTAATATGTTACAAGTGCAACAAGAATGGACACATTTCTAAAAATTGCGATGAGAAGAAAGCAACTATTTCCATTAAGAAAGAGCTTGCAAACGTGCTGGAAGAGAAGGCTGCGAAGGGACTAATTTACAAAAAGATGAAAGCTGAGGGAGTGACATTCATAGCAATGATTGATTCGGGATGTGACCTGTGTTTAATGAGAGAGGACATTTTCAAAAGTTTTGACGGCTTGAAGCTAAAGCCAAAAGTTAAGCACCTGAGAGGTATCGGCAAGGGCGAACTTGTGACCGTAGGATGCTTCGACGTCGATCTTGAAGCAGATGGCGTATGCTTCTCAGTAACTTTCCATGTCGCTAAACAAAATGAACTCGAGTACGCTGCGATTGTGGGAAACGATGTGCTACAATCAGTCGACGTTATTTTCAGTTCCAACGGCGTCGAGTTCAGGGCAAAAGAGAGAGACTTTGCATCGACATTTAATGGAATGTGTGTCACGGAGATAGTCGAGCAAAGTGCTGTCCTTGATAAAATTAATTTATCTCACCTAGACGATAGCCAAAAGCTAAAGGTACAGCAGCTTGTTTCAGAGTACAAGCCAATAAAATCGATAGAGTCTCCAGTAAGCATGAGAATCGTTTTTGAAGACGACATTCCTGTATATCAACGCCCAAGACGCACGTCATACGAGAACAAGTGTTTCATAGAAAAGCAAGTGCAGGAGTGGTTGGCAGAGGGAATTATTGTACCCAGCTCCTCAGAGTATGCTTCGCCAGTGGTACTGGTAACTAAAAAGGACGGATCCAGACGATTTTGTTGCGATTATCGTCGACTCAATCAAAAAATCAAGAAGGACAATTTTCCGATGAGTCTAATTGACGATGTTCTCGACAGGTTGCAGGGCTCAAAAATATTCACAACCCTGGACATGATGAACGGATTCTTTCTTGTGCCGATTGAAGAAGAATCTAGGAAGTTTACAGCGTTCGTGACGCATAACGGGCAGTACGAATTTACTCATGTACCGTTTGGTATCTCAAATTCTCCTGCTGTTTTCTGTCGTTATGTCACGGCTACGTTGAGGGATCTCATTCAAGCGCAAACAATCGTTGTCTATATGGACGATATAATCGTGCCAACTAAGAACGAATCTGAAGGACTGAAGGCGTTGGAGAAAGTATTGAGCGTAGCTTCGAGGGATGGACTACGAATCAAGTGGGAAAAAGCACAATTTCTCAAGAGCAAGATCAATTTCTTAGGCTACACTATTGAGAACGGAACTATAGCACCCACCAACGAGAAGATTAAAGCAGTCGTCAATTTTCCAATTCCTCAAAGCAGACAAGCTATGCAGCGCTACTTGGGTCTGACGTCATACATGCGGCGCTTCATTAAAGACTACGCCCTCACAGCAAAACCTTTAAGCGACCTTCTTCGGATAAAAAGCAACAAAAAGGACGACAGAAATCTCACGTTGACAGAGCAAGGATTACTTTCGTTTAACCTCTTGAAACAGCTACTAGTGTCAGCACCAGTACTCAAACTGTTCGATCCGATAGCCACAACCGAAGTGCATACAGATGCAAGCAAGTATGGCTTTGGAGGCGTTTTAATGCAAAGAGACTCGGAGGATCAGCAGTTCCATCCTGTAGAGTTTATGAGCAGGAAGACAAACGGTTGTGAAGAAAAGTACAGTTCCTACGAGCTCGAGGTTTTAGCAATCGTAAATGCGTTGAAAAAATGGCGAGCTTATCTCCTTGGTAAACCTTTTACTGTCGTTACCGATTGCAACGCCTTCGCAATGACGATCAAGAAGGATGACCTACCACCAAGAGTTGCCAGATGGGCCATGGCTCTGCAAGAGTTTGAATTTAAGGTAGAACACAGGGCTGGAACCAAGATGAGGCACGTGGATGCATTAAGCCGATTGTCATGCTTTCTAATCGCAGATTCCACAAAGTCACGTTTAGTGGAGGCACAGGACAACGATAGCTGGATAAAAGCTGTAAAATCCATATTAACCAACAACGATGACTACGAAGACTATTTCCTAAAAAATAATATCCTGTACAAGGACGCAGTTCTTGAGCTGTTAGTTGTTCCTAATTCAATGGAAGAGGAAATTATCAGCGTAGCACACAAGGAGGGCCACTTCGGTATAAAGAAGACTCGCGATATTCTGGAAAAGTCGTATTATATCCCTGGAATCCAACAGAAGGTAGAACGAGTTGTCAAAGCATGCGTGGAATGCCTGATCATCGACTCCAAGCGTGAAAAAAGGAAGGGTTACTCAGTCCCATTGACAAGGCTCAGGAACCTCTCGGAACCTATCACATCGACCACGTTGGACCCCTAACCGACACATAGAAACGCTATAACCACATTTTGGCTGTCGTGGATGGATTTTCCAAGTTTGTTTGGCTTTATCCAACAAAGTCGACTGGAACCGAAGAAGTCTTAGAAAAACTGGAAAAGCAAGCAGCAGTTTTTGGCAATCCTCGCCGAATAGTTACTGACAGGGGCACCGCTTTTACCTCAGGACTCTTTAACGAGTACTGCAACCGTGAAGGAATCGGAGGTAACCAGAGGTAACGGCCAAGTGGAAAGAGTTCACAAAATTGTCATCCCGATGCTCAGCAAAATGTGCCAGGAAAACCCTCTGAATTGGTATCGTCACGTAGATAGAGTTCAGCAGATAATTAACAACACTCCACCTCGAACAACAAAGTACAGTCCGTTCCAAGTCTTGACCGGATTGAATATGAGAAAGAGGGACGACGAATTCTCGAAACTTTATGAAAACTTAAAAAATAGAAGAACTAAATGACGAACGTGAAGAGATACGAAAGAAAGCTCAGCAAAATATAGAGAAAGTCCAGCAAGAAAACAGAAAGACTTTTAAAGAAAAAAGGAAGGTAGAAACTGAATATAGTGTAGGTGAATTGGTTGCCATAAAAAGAACACAATATGGAACTGGAATGAAACTCCGTCCAAAATTTTTCGGCCTATACAAAGTAACTAAAAAACTTAATCACGGGCGCTATGAAGTAAAGAAAGAAGGCAATCAGGAGGGACCAAAAATTACTACGACAGCAGCCGAATATATGAAAAAATGGGGTTCATTCAGGGGCGAATGAAGATTCAGGATAGCCGATTGTGGGATATGGATATATTGAGGGATTCACAGTAAACTATTTAATTTCATATGGGGACACACTGTTCAAAGTTCCGCAACCTCAAGCATTCTTCATCAGCCAAAAACGCAAAAGAGTTCCTATCCCTTTTCATCAAAGTGATCTATATCCATCACCCTCTTTCATTAGAAATTACGCCTTATAAATGTAAGCAAGTCAGTTGATGTGGAAATTTTGTCAGAGGAAGTCGTGTCATCCATAGAGTGCGAAAGTCGTGAAGTTTTAATAAAATACCTTTGTTTCTTTAATTTACTTACTATACCCGAAATAAACATTTAAATTTGTAATACCCTACACGAATTTGCTGCGAAAAGACGTTAAATTTAAAATGGGTCTGGACGAGCAGCAGGCGGTCGCCATATTAAAGGAAGCATTGGTGAGCGAGCCGGTGCTAAGACTCTATCGCAGGGATGCAAAAACCGAGATACACACCGACGCGTCGAAGGATGGGTTCGCAGCTACGCTGTTACAGTGGCATGAAGGACAATTGAATCCGGTCTTATTCTGGAGCAAGAAAACCTCGGAGTCTGAGCTATATACAAGAAGCCAAAGCTATTTTTCTCGCATGCAAAAAATTCCGTCAGTACATACTCGGTACCAACTTCAAGCTTGTAACTGATTGCGCCGCTTTTAAACAAAAGTTAAGCAAGAAGACGTTCCGCGAGAGGTAGCCCAATGGGTACTGTACCTGCAGAACTACAGTTTTGAGGTGGAACACAGACCAGGAGAACGGTTGAAGCACGTGGATTGCCTGAGTCGATACGCAATTGATGTCATGATAGTATCGTCGGAACTCACAGCAAGAATCAAGAAAGTCCAGCAGGAGGATACGATGATCAAAGCAGTCTCCGAAATCCTGAAAAGTAAACCATACGACAACTTTAAATTAAAGGCTGGTCTGGTGTACAAGGTTGTGCAGGGAACGGATCTGTTAGCAATACCGAAATCGCTGGAGAGAGAGATAATAACAGAGGCACACAACGCAGGCCACTTTGCCGTACAAAAAGCAATGCATGCTGTTCAATTGTGACGCCGTGCCAAAAAAAAGCTCTGTACGGCTGTCATTGTAAGAGGGGCTCTTGGGAGTAATTAAACGACTGAAGTTCAAATATAACAGTTTAGCCTTTAATTCATTAGCTTATAATGTGTACACTTCACTCTTCTTCATTAATTAACTTTAACAAAATAATGGGTCGCAATGGACAGAAAAATAAAAGAAGACAATGTTGTTCCGGTCGCTGAAGCTTGTAGTTCTCACTGCTCTCCTCTCAAGTTCTGTAGGGTTGCCAGATGTCCTGACCTTCGTCTTCAGTTGACAGGGCTATCAGCTGTGCATACGAACCAAGTACCGTGGGACTGAACATGCCGCCCGCCAATGCGAAATCCGCGTGATACATGTGTTGTTCAGGATTCTGGATCTAAATTCCCTTGTACTCGTAGCGGCTAAGACAAAGAGAAAGAGAAATGACATACGGATGCAATTGATTACCAAGGGAGCGATAGCTGGTTCATATTAGCATGAGATCGGCAGGCGACAAAGCTTGGAGATGGAGCGTTTTTGACTGCCTGATTTTGTTTTCAGTGTTACGACACGAACGAGTGAATCCTCTCCAGGATGGACACTGGTAATTCTACCGAGCGTCCATTGCGATGGAGGCAGTTGATCGTCCTCGATGAGTACTAATTCGTTGATTTAAAAATTCTCCTTTTCCTGACACCATTTTGGGCGAGTTTGAAGATGGGACAGCCAATCTCGGCTCCATTGCGTCCAAAACTGACGGATCAAATTTTGATGAGATAGAAATTGCTCACGGAACGACGAGTTTTGAGGGCGACAATGGGCAGGTGCGAGCAGGGTGTCACCAATGAGAAAATGTGCCGGCGTGAGAGCTTCTAAGTCGTCTGGATCAGACTCCCACAGGCCTCCGAAATTGGGAGAGTATGGCGGAGTGAAATGCCATGTAGGGCACGTAGCGTGGTCGCGATCCGCCTGTTGTGCGCTTGCTAATAACTTATTGGCGCCAACGAAATTTATTCCGTTGTCGCTATACATATGTTGAACTGGTCCTCGCCGACCAGTAAAACGAGAAAATGCTAGTAGGAAGTGTTCCGACAAGAGTCCGGTAACCGCATCTAGCCAAGCAGACGAAAATAGCAATGTATCCTTTGTAAGTACTTGTCCCACGAAGCCGTGCTGCCTTGATTTCGATTGCCCCGGTATAATCGACGACGGTCGCAATGAATGGGCGGTTTGGTGGTTGACTCTGTGCACCGGCAGGTCGCCCATCAATTGACTTCCGATGCTGGGTGACGCGCGGAAGCACGTGATGCATTTTCGAAGGATCGTTCGGACGGCTTGTCTTCCATTTGGAATCCAGAACTTGTACCTCGTGTGGGCTTAAGTAAGATGAGCGCCGCCATGCAGGGTAGCTTGATTGGAGTTCTGAATTACCAGCTCTGTAAAGAAATGACGCTGCGGTAAGATGATTGGATGTTTGCGATCGAAAGAAAGGTTGGAATGTTTGAGACGACCGCGAACGCGTAAGATGCCGTCGTCAAGAAAGGGAGTGAGATTTCTTAGGATGCTCTTCGGAGGCAGAGGATTTTCTGCGAGGATTGCGTGCATGTCGGATTGAAAGGTTTCGGCTTGTACTATTTTCACGACGCAGCGAAGTGCATTGTCCAGTTCCTCTGGCGACAGCTGACTGTAAGATCTGGTTTTCTTCGATTGAGCGTTGTGACGAAAGCGCAGTATGTGTGCTATGACTCGAACGAGTTTGGTGTAAGTCGAAAACCGCTCAATGATATTAATGTCTACTTGGGTGGTGTGCAAACGAATTTGCAAAGATTTTGCTTCTAGGGATTGCTCATCAAACTTTACGTTCGGTACCACTGTGTCCGGCCACTCACTGGAGTGTTGCCTCAACCATGATGGTCCGTGCCACCAGAGATCAAAGATGGAGATTTCTGATGGGGATAGTCCTCTCGTGGCGCTGTCTGCTGGATTATCCGCCGTGGGAACATGTCTCCATTGGTTTGAATCGCTGTGGTCCAGAACGTAGGCAACGCGATTGGCAACGAACGTTTTCCATCTAGTGACATCTCCTTTGATCCAGTGGAGAACGATAGTGGCGTCCGTCCAGTATGTAACGGAGATTTGAGCGTTTTTCCAACGATTGTTTGCTACTACCCATTTAGTTAGTTTGGTTGCCAGCACAGCGCCGCATAACTCGGTCCTCGGGATCGTGAGGGGTTTCGTTGGAGAGATTTTGGATTTTGCAGTGAGGAGAGTGGTATAAAACGATGAATCCGGTTGGGGTATACGCATGTAAACCGCCGCTGCGTAGGCGTGAGTGGACCCGTCGCAGAAAGCGTGCAACTGGATATCATGGCTAAAGTCTGGCGTATACCGTACGCTGCGAGGTATTCGGATTTTGCTGATGTCCCCCAGATTGACACGGAACTTTTTCCATTTGTTAGCGATGGAACTGGGCACTGGGTCGTCCCACCCTAAGTGCTTGCGATCGTTCTCAGAATGGAGGTGTGCCATTGTGACTTCCTTTAGAATTAATTTTGCTGAAATGAGAATAGGGGCGATTAGTCCTAAGGGATCGAAAAGTCTGGCGATGCTGGAAAGAATTTCTCTTTTGGTTGAACCCGTGGGAATGCTCGCTTGCAATTTGTAGGTGAAACAGTCTTGGTTAGGTAACCAATGCATTCCTAAGGTTTTGACGGTATCAGAGCTGTCCCAGCTTCGTGACGTTTGATTGCATCGGTTTGATGAAGGAATGCTGTCTAAAAGCGCTATGTCGTTACTAGACCATTTCCTCAATTCCATATTTGCGGATTTTAGAGCGTTCTGGATTTGTAAACTCTTGTTTTGTGCTGCTGAGATAGTGTGATCACCAGAAAGAATATCGTCGACGTAGATTTCGTGCTTTAAGACCTCTTCCGCCAGTGGATGGCGGTGAATGGTGCAGAAGCGGTACCGAAAGTTACAGTTGACAGGCAATATTCCTTGATGTTTCCATCCGCCGCCCGCCATAAAATCCGCTGGTACTGCGTGTCGTCCGGATGTACGTCTATGCAGCGGTACATGCGCTGGATGTCGGCGGTGAAAACATGCCGGTACTGTCTCCAATTCAGCAACACTGCAGGGAGATCATTTTGTAGAGTGGGTCGGACAATACATCGTTTAGAGATCGACCGTTGGAGGTCTTTGCCGATGCGTCGAATACAATGCGCTGTTTGGTGGTGAGACTTTCTTCTTTATAGACAGCGTGATGAGGAAGAACGCAGGATTCAACCCGACAGGATTTTATGGAGGTACTGACTGTTGATCTCTCACTAGAGACTGCTGGTGTGATTTGTCCCAATTCAAAATATTCTTCGATGCCCTCCTTGTAGCGAATCCATTTGTCTGGATCCCGTTCATAACGCCTCTCTAATTGAAGGAACCTGTTTAAAGCGACTTGACGCGATTTTCCTAGGGCCATTGTGGGATCGAAATGCCATTTGAAAGGTAGTCTTACCATAAAACTACCGTTTGGTTGGCGTGTGTGCGTTTCCTTAAAGAAGGACTCACACCACCGCTCTTCGTCAGATTGAAGTGATCGGCTTGGGACCGATTCTATTTCGCAGAAATTCTTCAAAAGCGATTCCGTATCTAGCGTGGTTTGATGACAGCGAATATTAAGCGTGTGGATTGATTCCTGGAACTTGCCGAGTATCATCCAACCTAAGTGAGAATTTTGTGCAATAGGTTCGTATGGATTTCCGATTCGAGTTCCCGGAAGGATAAGACCTGCCATGAGGTCGGCTCCGATGATGAGATCTATGCGTTTCGAGCGATAGTATAAAGGTTCCGAGAGCTGGAGTCCGTTGATGTGTTTCCAGTTTTGAGGCGAAAACGATTGGTTTGCTAGATGTGAGGTCAGCGAGTTCATAACGTACGCAGAGTCGACATCTAGATTGAACGTTGGGTTTAGCGACGTTCGGATGCAGCATCTTGCCGTAAAGTTGCACCGTTGACCAGTAGTTTGGCCGACGCCGGCGATCGAAGCGCGGATTCTGCATCGTGGAAGCTGGAGAGCTTGGACGGTATGCTCTGAGATTATTGTAGCTTCCGACCCCTGATCGATGAGGGCAGTTATTGTTGCTTGAGCGCCGCTCTGGGGGTGGCAGACAATAATCCGTGCGGTAGCTAGCAAGATATTCTGTCGCGTTGCATGGGAGGCTGTGGAAGAATAACATTGGAGGTTTGGATTAGCAAGGGGGCTAACTGGTGAGGTGTCGTTGTTCATAATCGAAGCGATATGTGGTTGACTGGATGATACGGTCGACGAGTAAGGTTGGGGTGCTGGAGTGATGCTTGGCGCCGCGGCCAGATGAAGTAAAGAATGGTGGCGTTGTCCACAGTGGTAGCAATTCTTTACACTTGAACAGCGGGCCAGCATGTGCGATTTGCTCAGGCAGTTAAGGCATTGGTTTGACTTACTCACGACCTCCTTACGTTGGTAGCAATCCAAGCTAAGGAATCGCTGACATCGACGAAGGATATGATTACCATTGCAGTGTGGGCAACGAAGCACAGGGGGGCTTGGTTGCGCGTGGGTGTTATGAACCGAGATACGTTTTGTGATACGTTCCACAGCCTCCCATGCAACGCGACAGAATATCTTGCTAGCTACCGCACGGATTATTGTCTGCCACCCCCAGAGCGGCGCTCAAGCAACAATAACTGCCCTCATCGATCAGGGGTCGGAAGCTACAATAATCTCAGAGCATACCGTCCAAGCTCTCCAGCTTCCACGATGCAGAATCCCCTCATTTATGGCGGAAGCGCGGACTCTGCATGATCCAGTGATGATCCAGATTTGTTGGTGCCCGAACAGTTTCAATTTTCAATGGCGTCCAGGGTGATTAACCGGTTGTTGAGAAACTGTTCGAGATCCTTGTAAAAGGGATTGTGGGTTTGACTGCCGAGATGATGTTCCCAGGCGGAGTGCGTCTCTTTCGGTAATTTTGCAGTCAAATAATGGGCGAGCCAGTGATCCCCGTTCTGCAACGACGCGTTGACGGTGTTACAGGCGGCTGCGCAGACGTTGACTGCACTGATCATAGATCGAATATCATCTGGCTTCTCCTTGCTTAGGCTTGGCAACTGGTACAACATGTTCATGTGATTGGAAAAGACCACGCGTGGATTGTTATAGCGCTGAATTAGTGTGTCCCAAGCCACCGTATAGTTAGCGGCCGTCAAAGGAATTTGACGAATATCGCAATCTCGACCAGCTGGCAGAGATTCCTTGAGGAAATTAAACCGTTGAATATTGTCCAGCCGCTCATTTTGATGAATTAACCGAGTGAAGGCGTCATAATATCCAGGCCAGTCCACACAGTTTCCGCTAAACTTGGGCACTGGCAGTTGTGACACGTGCGTCGGCAACCGTCGACACGGCGGTGGGTGCCGAGGCTGAGGACGGCGTCACTGGGAACTTTATTCGTTGGCTTTCAGCTACAAGGCAATAGGTTTCCATGTACAGATCCTCGAAGCTGACGGCGATCTTCTTGGCGTGATAGTCCGCTTTGACATATCCCTCGGTGCAGATGATTACTTGATGGGTGGTCTCAAAAGCTGCGTTTAATCTCTCGATCTGCTGCAGGCGCTTCATATAATAGCTTTCGGTTTTTCGAGACGCGGAATCCTTCTTATAGTTCTGCTGCAGACGGGTTAGACTTTGAAGACGCTCCTTTTGAAGTGTAATAAAACCTGCTAAGGCCGGATCATCAGCTTCGTGGTCAGACATATTATGAGAATTTTTACCAATTTATTTTGAATCTAGCTAGCTCTGCTTGATAAAATAAAAAGCACCCGTACTCACGTGATCTTTCCCTTATTACTTATGCCTGAGTTTACGTAACGTTGAATATAGCGTGAGCGCAGGCTGTACTTTTTCCGATTCCGCTTTGAGTAGAAGATTTTTCTTGGTTGCGAAATTATAACGGGCCTTCTTGCAGCACCCGTGTGTGTGTGTGTGTAGAAGCGCTGTCAGGCGCCCGGGTGTGTTGGTATTGGTGACTGTGCTCTTTCGGTGTGAGAGCACTTGTCGGGGGCACAAACGTAGACGATCGCAATTTGTGTTAGATGGAGTGATGGGTGTTATGCTTTATAACCAACAATTGAAAGATCAAACTGCGATTTTTAAACTTCAAGCAAGACTCCCCTCATGGGCCACCATGTTCAATTGTGACGCCGTTCCAAAAAAAAGCTCTGTACGGCTGTCATTGTAATAGGGGCTCTTGGGAGTAATTAAACGACTGAAGTTCAAATATAACAGTTTAGCCTTTAATTCATTAGCTTATAATGTGTACACTTCACTCTTCTTCATTAATTAACTTTAAATAAAATAATGGGTCGCAATGGACAGAAAAATAAAAGAAGACAATGTTGTTCCGGTCGCTGAAGCTTGCAGTTCTCACTGCTCTCCTCTCAAGTTCTGTAGGGTTGCCAGATGTCCTGACCTTCGTCTTCAGTTGGCAGGGCTATCAGCTGTGCATACGAACCAAGTACCGTGGGACTGAACACATGCCATACAGCAGAGTTATTGGATCCCACATCTAGAAGGGAAGGTACTGAAGATCCTAGAAAACTGTATGAAATGTATAATCTACAACAAAACACTCGGAAGAAAAGAAGGATTTTTGCATCAAATCGACAAAGGATCAGAGCCGCTTCATACTATACACGTAGACCATCAGGGACCAATGGATGCTACTTCAAAGCACTACAAGTACATCTACGCGATGGTTGACAGCTTTAGCAAGTTCGTATGGATGTATCCCACAAAAACAACAGGTGCAGACGAAGTCTTTGGTAATCCGGCTCGTATAGTAAGCGATCGCGGATCAGCATTTACGTCGTCTAGCCTGTGGGGCACCACAGGAGTTCCAAGAGGCAATGGACAAATAGAACGTGTAAACCGATCCATCCTGAGCATTATTTCAAAGTTGTCGACGGAGGAACCTGGAAGATGGTATAAGTTTGTACCTCGAGTTCAGATGGCTATCAATGGCACAGTTCATGAATCTACACAGCGTTCTCCATTTGAGCTGCTGATCGGGATAAAAATGCGTTGTAGACCAGATAGCGATATACTTCAACTAATAGTTTGATAACTTTGATGACGAAAGAAAGAAGATGCGACAAGAAGCATAAGATAATATTCAGCAGGCCCAGGAAAAATATAAGGAACAATTTGATAAAAAGCGAAAATGCGAGTACGGATACAAAGTTGGAGATCTCGTCGCCATTCGTAGAACGCATTTCGAAGCTGAGAGAAAGATGTCTAGCGAATTCTTTGGTCCATACGAAATAACAGAAATGAAACGAGGTGAACGCTTTAATGTACGAAAAGCAGCAGACGTCGAGGGACCCAATAATACGCACGAGCAAATCCAATTGTTCTTTTCATTACCTGTGCACCGCGAAATAATATTAATAAACCGTATCCAATAACATCTTACATGTATTTAATTTTTCCTAAATTTCAGCCACTTTTGGGACTGGCCTGGAGGCGATGACTTCTTGCCGGAAGACAGCGGCAACACGGGTCTCAGCAAAGGAAAACTGTCCAGTCCGAGGTTCGGCTGCCCTACAAAATGGCGGTACTGAGGTGGACGTGGTAGACCGGAACGGACTCACCGGGAAATACTTGATGTCGTCGACTTGGACAGCTTAACGCGTTTATTGCTGGTCGTCTGTGCGGGACGAACGGACACTGGTTGCTGGCAGCCAAGTCGGGGCTGGTACGTACGGCGAAGTCGCACAGATATCAGAGGAACTCCCAAGTAAATATCCCGGGGCCCTTTGTGTTGGGACCCCGGCTGCCTTTATAAATGATTATTAATAAATAACGAACTACCATGTAACTTTCCTGTCACTCACTATTATTCAATTTCAAGCACAAAAAATGTATCCTAGCACTTCCAGCTGCATCTGCCTGGCTGGAAAATATGGCTGCGAATATCCTCATATCTGCTGATCATCGTTCGTCCCCCCGCCATGTTACATGGCATCTCCCAAAATTGGGTCATCGGATACATGGGGCCATTTAAGGTAATCCCAGGTTTATCAGTAAACCGGTGATAGCATCCTTGCAACACGTGGTAAATCGTGAAAAGCAAGTACACTGAAGAAAATTTGTGATACATTTTTGTTATTTATTTATTTAAAGTGTTGTTTTGTTGTTAGGATGTGTTGGATTCCTTTTTCTTCACGTCCTGAATACATAATTTTATGTCGCTTAAATACTGAAATGTGTAATCGTAACCCGTGGCAACCCTACGCGCTGCGCGGTTACCTCGACTTAAAATATAAAATGGGGAAGGAAAGGAAAAACCAGCAGTAGTTAAACCAGCTCTACTTCCGAGTGAGCGATAGAAAGACGATAGGACACACTTTACAAAAACCAAATTATTGGGAAAAAACTGTCTTCCAAATGTCTTCTAGAAGTTTAAAAGAAGATGGAAAGGAAAACAAAAAACAACGCTCATGCGATAATAGGGGGCTGCGATAATTTTCCGTTACCCATTCTGATATATAAAATAATATATAATCATTTTCGACCAAGCGTCATTTGGCTTCGCGATTTGTTTGTGGTCACAGCAGTCTTGTATAAAAATTGTTTGTTTACAATATATTTACATTTTCTTAATTATTCTTAATTGTATAACATATTAAAATGTCCATCTCAACAAAGGGTGTGGAATTTACGTGCAATAAAGCTGTGAACATTACTTGGCGTGTAAGAGCGGAGAAAACCAGCATCCAAGGTTTCGCCATATAATTGATTATTAAAGTATGTAACAGGCAGAAGGAAGCGTTTCCGACCCCATAAAGTATATATATTCTTGATCAGGATCACTGGCCGAGTCGATCTAGCCATGTCCGTCTGTCCGTCTGTCTGTCTGTCCGGATGAACGCTGAGATCTCGGAAACTATGAGAGCTAGGCTATTGAGTTTTGGCGTGCAGATTCCTGAGCTTCTTACGCAGCGCAAGTTTGTTTCAGTAGAGTGCCACGCCCACTCTAACGCCCACAAACCGCCCAAAACTGTGGCTCCTAAAATTTTGATGCTAGAGTAAAAATTTAAACTGAAATGAATTGTTCTCATCAATACCTATCGATTGACATAAAAAAAAGTTTGCCACGCCCACTTTAACGCCCACAAAACGCCCACAAACTTCAAAAAATCGTAAGTATGAATGCGGATATCTCGGAAACTATCAAAGATAGAGAATTGGGATGTCAGATTTCGATTCCGTAGCCTTGTACGCAGCGCAAGTGTGTAATTCGAATATGCCACGCCCACTCTAACGTCCACAAGCCGCCCAAACCTGTGGCGCCCACAAATTTCATGGTAGATAAAAAATTAACTGAAATGTATTGGTTTCGTCAATACCATTCGATTGATCCAAAAAAAATGTTGCCATGTCTTACATCTATTGCAGTTAGTATATAAGTCGGAACAAGCCGGATCGGACAACTATATCTAATAGCTCCCATAGGAATAATCGGAAAAAAAATTTTTTAAGAATTATATCTTTGGTGTTATTTAGCATATAACCTCCTAAGCTTGGAAATAACATTTTTTAATCAGTTTTGAATTTCGAATTAAATTTTATCGAAATTGGACGACTATATCATATAGCTGCCATTGAAACGATTGCAAAATTGGTGGAAAAATAATATGAAACATATTATAGCTTCGGAATTTTTTAACATCTAACCTCCTACGCTTGGAAATAACATTTTTTAATTAGTTCTGAGTTTCGGATTTCATTTTATCAAAATCGGAAGACTATATCATATAGCTGCCATAAGAACGATCGGAAAATTGGTGGGAAAATAATATGAAACAAATTATAGCTTCAGTGTTTCTTAACATATAACCGCCTAAGCTTGGAAATAAAATTTTTCATTAGTTCTGAATTTCAAATTTAATTTTATCAAAATTCGACGACTATATCGTATAGCTGCCATAGGAACTATCGGAAAATTGGTGGAAAAATAATATGAAACAAATTATAGCTTCGGTGGTTTTTGACATATTATCTTATACTATTGGAAATATCAATTTTTGTATTTTTAAATTTAATAATTATAGCTGCAAGGGTATACAAGCATCGGCTTGCCGAAGTTAACTTCCTTTCTTATATGCTAAATAACACCAAAGATATAATTTAAAAAAATTTTTTTTTTCCGATTATTCCTATGGGAGCTATAAGATATAGTTGTCCGATCCGGCTTGTTCCGACTTATATACTAACTGCAAAAGATGTAAGACTTTTGGGAAAGTTTCAGCCCGATAGCTTTAAAACTGAGAGATTAGCTTGCGTAGAAACGGACGGACAGACGGATATGGCTAGATCGACTCGTCTAGTCATGCTGATCAAGAATATATATACTTTATGGGGTCAGAAACGTCTCCTTCACTGCGTTGCAAACTTCTGACTGAAATAAATATACCCTCTGCAAGGGTATAAAAATTTAATCCGGTCATACATTGGTCTTGTCACTGAAGACAGCATTCCGTTCCATGTGCTAAACTCAACTAGCATGCGCAACATAATTTACCCCATATGTCAAGGTCTTAACGAAAAAAGCGGAAAAAAAATTATTTTGAACGGAAGCAAGTGAAAGTCTGTTCTAAAACAGGTAGCAGCGAATGTTAGGCTTGAAATACATTAAGAATGTAAAAATTGACTGCTTTCTTTAAAAATAGATAGTGCAACGCGGCTTGATCGAAATATATTCGGCATCAGTGCTCAATTCGTCAGCAAACAAGAAATAAAATCCCGAATTCTTGGAATGGGGGAACTCAAAGGAGCAGGTTCAAGTACATCCCAAAATCTCGCTAGAGAAATTATAGCTGTTTTAGACAAATACGAAATAGCCCTGACCCAAATTGTATCAATTACATCGGATAATGGTGCCAATATGATAAAAACATCGAAAATTTTATCAGAAATACATATGATGATATTGACGAAGTCTGTATTAAAGAGAACTTGAGTACACAAAGCAAGTCGACCTTTTCGAAAAAACATAAAATATGTATTTGGGTGAAATACAAATATGTCGATGTGCAGCACACACTGGACAGCTTTGTGCTTTTTATGTAACAAAAAATGAACATATAAGAGGGTATTAGTTAACCTGCCGCAATTTTACCAAACACATTCGGAAGCAATCAAACGGTTATTATAAATTACCTCAATTGGATTGTCCAGCTAGATGGGGATCAACATATAATATGATTGACCTACTCTATATTAGGCTCTATTGAAACTGTTGAAAATAAATCCAAAGACGACTATTTCGTTGGACTCCTATGTTACAATTATGGCTCCACTGCAAATACTATAGTGCAGTTTCAACAAGAACAATTGCACTATGGGAATTTTTATGCTCTGTGGCTGGTTTGCAAGTTGTCAACAAAACAGATTTAAGCAACATGCGCTTTAAGTAAAGAATCAATTTTTTATAGGATTGAAGAGGCGCTTCCTGAATGTAATGAAGTAAGAACAAAAAAATTAGTATCAAATGTTGGCTTCGATGCTTGCTTATACCTGGACCCAAGATTTCATCATATCCTGGACGGCTCACAAAAGGAAAGAGCAATTCATTTTCTGAAGAAATTGTGGACACAAATTAAAATCCACAGCCCCATTCCAAATTTAGTATCATCAAATAATTCAATGGCTTCGGATACTGTACATGAAGGAAGTAATTTCGATCTTTTGGGCGACTTTTTAGGTGCTAACATTAATCCGAATGAGTCAACAGATGTCCATGGAAAGATTGAATCGTTGAAATTGCCGTATATGGGTATTTCCAGGGGTCGCGAACGTACGTTAGTACGCACTTAGTGCAAATAAAAAATAGAAAAAAAATCTTTTCTGAATTTTTTTTTTGCTTTTTGATAGCATTTTGTTAGCTCTTAGCTTAGTGTACATGATGGGATTTAATGAGCTATCATTTTCATAATATTGGCAAAAAACATGCGGTCGCGAACGTACACAAAATGGAAGTCGACTTTGGCTTAATCTAGTAAAATGCAAATATCTGCGAATTGGGACGGAATATTCTAAAGCAATAACTTTACTTTTAAAATGGATTCATGTAGCTTTCATTCGAGTCAGTTTCCAAGGAAATATCTCCATTTGTTTTTTTTTTATTGAAATAAGTACCAGTCGCGAACGTACGGGTCGCGATGGTACGATTTTTCCATGTTGATTTATCAACAGTTAATTGAAAATTTTTTTGTCCTCCTTGGATTTTTATCTGCTTATTAGATTGCAATAAAGAGATTTGGTAGAAAAGGTTCAAACATATCATATGTTTTCCCTGCGAAATAATTAATCATAAAAATGCCTTTAAAAGTAGCTAAAAATGAAAAAAAGTGAATTTTTTCAGTTTTCAGGGAAATTTTTTTTCAGCAAATTGATTTGTGAAAATACGCACAAAATTCGATGATTTCGAAGATTTTTTTGTTGTGGGCCTGGTTGACCATTTTCCGGATTTGCCCATATGTAATCTAGTGAAAATGTTTTAAATTTCTGGAAAGTAAGGAAATTTAGCGATCCAGAGCTTAATTTAAAACAAAATATTTATTAACAAGTGTTTAATTTTTTTAATATTTGTAGGTAACAATAGAGCGGGCGTTTTCGTCTTTAAAACTGGTGTTGTCATATAACCGAAATCGATTAAGTCACGAAATATTGGAAAATATTCTTCTTGTCCGGCTTAACTCAACTCACTTGGATAGTGCCATCAACAATTTAAGTTTATTTGAAGACGAAGAAGAAGAGGGGTGATTCGTGTTTCCAAATGCATAAGTTCCATAGCTCGCAAATAACTGTTGACCGTTTTTCTTCTTGCGCTCTCGTTGCGAGCACAACCGAAAATGTTCATACTCTCTCGCTCTCGCTCTGAGCTCACTTATGTTTTCTGTTGAGCGCTTTTCGTTGAGCTCTTTGTATGTCGCTCTTTCAATGAGCAGTGCGTAAAGAGCGGAACGAGAAACGCTCGCACAATGAGAGTCAGCAAAAGACCAATTGACCGAAAAACTCAACGCAAACGGTCTTCACATTTACCTTCGTTGTTGTAAAAAAGAAATAATATAATTTGTTTAATAGAACAATTTAAATATATTTTTAAATATTTTTGTTAACGATCGCAATTAATATATTTTTTCTGCAAAACAGACGCTTAACGTTTTGCTTGCCTATGCGTGTGAATGTATACCAATACATACGCAAAAGACTTTTTGATTCACTGAACACGACAAAACGGTCTTGGAACAACCAGAACAAAACAGAATAGAAAAAAGGTTTCGCTCTGAGCGCGAGCGAGCTCATTCAAAAACCCATAAATCGGTTGCTCTCTGATTATTTTCGTAGAGTCAGGAAAAGACACTTATTTGCAGACAACGAGAAACGGTCGACAGTTATTAGCGAGCTCTGATAAGTTCTTATTTCTTTTTACTTTTTTATATTTAATTAATATTTAGTTAATACATTAATATGAATACTGTAACTTTTAATTTTGATTTAATCTGAATACTGTGAATAAATATAAGTTTTTTATTTTGATTTTTTGTTTTTGAATAATATACTATTATTTACTTTATTATTTCAAACCACTTTATTCTGACAGAAAATATGTTCTTTGTCAGGTGCAGAAAATAAAAAAAACAAACACAAGCGAGAGCACATGAAAAAATATCATGTGCTCTGTTCTCATCTCGCTATCAATTTTTGCTACCGTTACTGCTACACAGAGCACAGAACTTCATTTTCTGCAATCGCTATTGCTACCGTTTCTCAAGCGACAAAACTGCGAGCAGAGCAGAGCACATACTTTCTCGTTGTTCTGCTATGGCTCTGCTAGGGCTCTCGTCAAAAAGAGAGCGATAGCAATAGCAAAACGAAATACTACGAGAGTAGCGTAGCTTTTCAAACGCAGATTAAATTGTTAATTAGCATTTCCTACATGCAAGGTACCGTACCGTACAAGAAGACAAAGCCCTTATAAGTAAAAAATATGCAAGATATATAAAAAAAAAATTTTTTTTAAGATTTATCAACGGAGAAGACCTTTCCTAGGTATCTTCTACAAGCGTTTGTTAAGTCACTTCCACGATCCGAATGCGATATCGCGGTTGATCGTTTTCATCTTTTAGAAGTCACTATACAGTGCCTTTCGCGACAGAAAAAGCTTGCAGAGTCCTCCTAAAAAAGAACTAAACGTAAAGAAAAACTTCAATCGCTAAATTGAATAATTAAATTAATGTCTATCTAAACCTAGTATATGTGTAACCCATCCATTTATGTATAGACATTTGTATGACCTTAAACTAATATTTAATAAAATTATTTATTTATTTAAAATCATAAAGTCGAAAACTTGTGTATTTATTTATATATATATATTTATTTTTTGATTAATTGATTGATTTATTTTTTTTTTTGACAGAAACTTTATACAAAAGTGTTTATTTTTTTATTAAAAATACGTTTGATAAAATGATGTCGGTTACCACCGCAAATGCAGCATTGCGCAGATCAATCGTGAATACAAAAAAATCAAAAATGCCTCAACAATTGGAAAAAATTCACTTAATTCATGTTTATTTTTCATAATTATTTTACTGACGTTATGCATTAAAACTTGCACAAAATTCTTACTTTCCCCAACACTGAAAATTTAAAATAATGTTTAACCGCCGCTGCACCCGAATACTGAACTTGGGTATATTTAAAAAACCTGTAAAAAATCGATTTAGCAACGGATTGTCGTGATCAATGGGCGCATATTCTCCGTTAAGGTTCAGTCTTCAAGAAAACAACATAAAATTAATTTCGGTTTTTAGGCGTGTATTTTTAAAGAAGCCATTTATGCCAGCGTCATTTTTTCCAACTTTTTTAACTTTGACGAATTGTAGCTTCTAAACTAATGAATGGATCTCAATGATGTGTATAAGAAAGTTAAAGGGAATTCTATTACCTGTAATATCGAGTTATAAAATAAAAAAGTGCGAAAAACGTTTTTTACACTTTAAAAAAAATTGGTACCATAGAAAAAATTGTAAGTGCCCTTTTCATAATCAGAGAGATGTACCTTACCGGAAAACAAAGCTTTCCTTGAAGGCGTATTTCATCAATTTTTTTTGTAAACTGGTGTAATCAGTTATCATTTTGTACTGCTGAACGCAGCCAATGTAGCATGTATCAAGAAAAAGTACCATCATATTTTTATGCTTCAAGAACTTAAGCCTATTCACATATGTATGGGGAGTTTCCGCATCAGCGACCGGATTCCGCTTTAGCAACTTCTTCTTCCATAAGAGGCTAAAAAGAGAAGTCAAAAAGTCGCTACATCAGCGGAAAATGGGACCGCAAATTGTTTTAGAATTCCAGTGTTCTGTTCAGTGTTTTGTACGAGTTTAGGTGCTATTTGTTCTTTGCGTTTCGGAATTTTTCTGAAAAGGAAATGCATTTGGACTGTAATGGCGCCGTCAAAAGAAAACTATTATTGGTGCTGTCCCATGGAGCCGTCAAACGGCTCAAAGCCCAGCTATTGACCTCATCCTGAAAATAAATTATGCTATGGTGATTATTAAAGAAATGACCAACCCCTTGTCCTTCTTGGCAAAACGTACATTATTTATCTCAAGTAAAATGCATTTGAGGGCCCATTCACCTCAAACATTTTTTGCTTAAAAATGGATATAGACAAAGAACAGTATGCGAAGAAGGTGTAATAAGCACTTAAAAGGGTCCAAACGGTTCTAGCTCGTGACAGTTCTCGTGGCGCCACTGTTGACCCACAATAGTCCCTATTCATTTTACTACGCTTGCCTGAATGGAAATCACATCACATCATACTCATTTGGCGCTGAAAACATTTTACATGATAGCGTTCAAATTGAATTCAATTTTGCGTTGTCTTGCCTTTTTTCCTCTTCCTCTTCCTTGGGATATGGCTTCCTTATGCCGATCAGCTGTTCGCTTCAGAGATTCTCTATGTGAAGAAAAATCCGCTTAAAATTTGTGTGTGCAGAGGCTGTTGGTAATCATGTGCGTCTAGCAAAACTATCTTAAAATTTCCATCGGTGATCAGGATATTTATTTGTATAGACTTGATTTATGAAATGCTTTAAACGTTCAGATTTGTTTTAGGGGTTGTATACACTTGACGACAAAAACTGCTAGGTATCTTGGAATCTTACACGCATTAAAGGCTATACTAGATTCGAAAGGAAGTATGTAACAGGTAGAAGCTCCCAGTCGTAAATGACAGCATTCCAGCATCCCAGTCGTAAGTTGGGGAACGTGTTTTAAAAACACATAGTTCTGTGTCGTATCTTTTTTACGCAAAACAGCACGCATGCAAATTTACCAAGGCAAATGTGCGTGCTGGGTGCATTCTATTGCGGTGCCTTCTATACGTGTTTCAGAATAATGCATCCAGAAGCATGCCCAAATGGGTATTCGGGGACGTGTTCCGAAACAAGTAGTTCTGGGTCGTATCTTTTTTACGCAAAACAGCACGTATGCAAATTTACCTAGCATATGTCCGTGCTGGGGGCAGCCTTTTGCGTGGCATCTGGGTGTATTTCAATATAATGCATCCAAAAGTATGCCCAAACGGGAGTTCGGGAACGTAAAAATAGTTCTGGTCCGTTCTTTTTTAAGCCAAAAAGCTCGCATGCAAATTTAACTACCAAATGTGCTTGCTGGGTGCAGTCTTTTGGGTGCCGACTAGTGTATTTCAATATAGTGCATCCAGGTGTATTTTAGTGGGAATGTAAAAAACAATACTCAAAGCCGAAGGTTGCCGATGCCCATTTTTTACAATTGTCTTTTCTGTACACAAATGAAACTGTCAGGAATTATTACCACCTCTAGTTTTCTAAAATAAAATTTATTTACGTAATTACATATACAACCAAAAATTCCTGGTAAAAGGGAACATGCAAAGAAGCGCGCGGTTTTTCTCGCCTCTTGCATTTCTCGCCACTTGCAGATTTCATTTGAAAGAGTAAAGTTCTTACCAAATAACCAAATTTTTATCAACCTTGGATTAATCTTTTCCCAGGTAAGTAAAGTGTAGTTAGTGTAGTGTGAAATTAAACAAATTCACAAAAAACTTTAAATGTGATTGCACATACATATGTATTTAGAATGCAATTACATACATACATATATGTATACATAAGTGCGAAGTTAAAAGAACATTAAGCATATATACAATGAATACCAAATTAATTTCAATAAATAACATGTATGTACGCAATTGAACGTTGCTTTTATGTTTATACAGTTTATACAGTATGTGCAAGCTACATTTTACAATTTTATTATTTTTTAATTTTATCAAAGTTTTACAATTACATCAAAGCATATATATATAGAGTGTAGTTCTGCGAAAATAAATAAATTTCAAATTAATATAATATGTTTGTACACAAATAATCCGCTCTTTTACAAACCGAACACCTTTTTTTGAGTCACATTTTTGATATGCATATAACTCTTTACGTATATTATTTGGTAAGTAAGTAAACACGCGTATCAGGATTTTGCCGAAAAATACTTATTTTTGTTATATATATTTCAAAAGTTTAGAACGCAATGTAGTAGAAGATTCCAGCCCCATAAAATTATCGTCTCCTGTATTGCTTTGTAAACTTTTGACTTAAGAAATATAATTTTTTATTATTTCCGAATTTTAATGTAAGTTTTTATTCATATTTTCTAGTATTTTGTATATTTTTATTTTCAGGTACCGCTCTTTAAATCCATTTTGGGGAATAATTTGATAAAAAACTGGGACCAAATAATAAGACCTGAAGTTATCATTATTATTATTATACCCGTTACTCGTAGAGTAAAAGGGTATACTAGATTCGTCGGAAAGTATGTAACAGGCAGAAGGAAGCGTTTCCGACCCCATAAAGTATATATATTCTTGATCAGGATCACTAGCCGAGTCGATCTAGCCATGTCCGTCTGTCCGTCTCTCCGTCTGTCCGTCTGTCTGTCCGTCCGGATGAACGCTGAGATCTTGGAAACTATAAGAGCTAGGCTATTGAGATTAGGCGTGCAGATTCCTGAGCTTCTTACGCAGCGCAAGTCAGCAGAGTGCCACGCCCACTCTAACGCCCACAAACCGCCCAAAACTGAGGCTCCTACAGTTTTCATGGTCGAATAAAAATTTTAACTGAAATGTATTGTTCTCATCAATACCTATCGATTGACCCAAAAAAAAGTTTGCCACGCCCACTTGAACGCCCACGAACCGCCCACAAACTTCAAAAAATCGTAAATATGAACGCAGATATCTCGGAAAATATCAAAGATAGAGAAATGGGAATTCAGATTTAGATTCCGTAGGCTTGAGCGCAGCGCAAGTTTGTCACGCGAATATGCCACGCCCACTCTAACGCCCACAAACCGCCCAAGCCTGTGGCGCCCACAATATTCATGCTAGATAAAAAATTTTAACTGAAATGTATTGGTCTTGTCAATACCTATCGATTGATCCTAAAAAAACTTTGCCACGCCCACTGTAACGCCCACAACGCTTAAAACTGTCTACCGCCGGTAGGTGGCGCATTTCAACCTCGCTTTGCTGCATATCTCCATTTTCCTTTGGTCCTTTTAGCTGAGTAACGGGTATCTGATAGTCGAGGTACTCGACTATAGCGTTCTTCCTTGTTATTATTTATTGTTTTAGGCTTCCTAACGCTGCAAGTTCCAAAACTTATAAATTACAGCGCTAGTCACAACTGGTAAACATATTTAAGTTTTGACAAAATTGGTTCTTAAATCTAATGACATACATTGATACATTTATTGCTGAACATTTAGATAAATAGAAATAAAGTTAAATCGAAATTAAACAAGAAAGAACGCTATAGTCGAGTACCTCGACTATCAGATACCCGTTACTCAGCTAAAGGGACCAAAGGAAAGTGGAGATATGCAAGCAGCAAATGCGCCACCTACCGGCGGTAGACAGATTTAAGCGTTGTGGGCGTTAGAGTGGGCGTGGCAAAGTTTTTTTTAATCAATCGATAGGTATTGACGAGACCAATCAGTTAAAATTTTTTATCTAGCAGGAAAAATGTGGGCGCCACAGGCTTGGGCGGTTTGTGGGCGTTAGAGTGGGCGTGGCATATTCGCGTGACAAGCTTGCGCTGCGCTCAAGCCTACGGAATCTAAATCTGAAATCCCATTTCTCTATCTTTGATATTTTCCGAGATATCCGCGATCATATTTACGATTTTTTGAAGTTTGTGGGCGGTTTGTGGGCGTTAAAGTGGGCGTGGCAAACTTTTTTTTAGGTCAATCGGTAGGTATTGATGAGAACAATACATTTCAGTTAAAATTTTTGTTCTAGCATCAAAACTGTAGGAGCCACAGTTTTGGGCGGTTTGTGGGCGTTAGAGTGGGCGTGGCACTTTTCTGAAACAAACTTGCGCTGCGCAGGAATCTCAGGAATCTGCATGCCTAATCTCAGTATTGTAGCTCTTATAGTTTCCGAGATCTCAGCGTTCATACGGACAGACGGACAGACGGACAGACGGACATGGCTAGACCGACTCGGCTAGTGATCCTGATCAAGAATATATATACTTTATGGGGTCGGAAACGCTTCCTTCTGCCTGTTACATACTTTCCGACGAATCTAGTATACCCTTTTACTCTACGAGTAACGGGAAAAGGTTTTGGGGATAAGTCGCAATGTTAAAATAGGAAATAATATACCTTATAGTAGACTAGAACTGCTATTTTTTAGGTGTGAGAGAAGTTTTGTCTTAAATAGTGTTGCGCTCCTAGTTTCTTTTATGTAGTTGGGAAGCTCGTTCCACGTTCTAATCGCATTTATAAAAAATTGTCTATTTGAAAGCAGAAACCTGTGTCGGATGCAGATAATATTCTTTGTTCTTGTAGATCTGGAGAATTGTAATTTTTCAAATAAGTACAATGGCTCTCTGGTTTTTTTTTTTTTTTTTTTTTTTGTGTTAGTGGTGGTTTAAAGCATCGAAAGCCAACTCGGAGCTGAACTAGCTTGCCGAAGTCTGGTACTCTAACCCAGTAAAAACTCCACCCCCTCCCCGCTTCCCCGGCGGTACTGCCGTTAGGTATTAGTTCGTTGGGATGGAAATGCCCTTACGGCTCTCTAGGATTCTATCCTATTGGAATTTCGCAGTTTTTCTGCGATGCGCAGTTTTTTGAGTACTATTGTGGCCATGTTGTATACCGCAGACCAATTTACTTCTGATTCAAGCATAATGTCCACCAGGTTACAAGCGGCTGGCGTCCTCCCAACCCTTATGCTCAGATCTCTTCGTTCATTTTCGAATCTCGGACAGACAAAAAACACGTGTTCTGCGCCTTCATTATCCGACTCGCAGAGTGGGCAGTGCGGATAACGTTCATGCTTAAACCTATTCAGATAGTATTTAAAGCATCCATGTCCCGTCAACAGTTGCATTAAGTAGTAGTCCACATGTCCATGCTTCCGTCCCAGCCATCTCTACAGTTCTGGGATAAGCTTATACGTCCATGGTCCTTTGCAACTATTTACCCACCTCTCTTGCCACTTAGCAATGGTGAGTTTTCTGCACCTTTTCCGTACGGATTCTGCAGTTGCGACCCCTGTGCTGCCTGCGCGGATGTTAGCTGATTCCACTGCCAGCAGATCAATCGGTATGCCTCCCGATATTACCAGCGCCGCGTCATAGGATACCGTGCGGAACGCACAGCATACCCGTAGTGCACACAATCTCTGCACGGAGTCGCCGTCTTGCATATAACTTCCATTTTTTGTGGCTCGAGCCCATATGGGAGCAGCGTACATCAGCGTCGATGTGACAGCACTAACCAGTAATCTACGTCCTGGTTGCCTTGGTCCCCGAGTGTTCGCCATAATTCGCGAGATCGCGGCCGTGGTCCTACTTGCCTTGCCACTAGAGTACGCTAGATGTTCTTTGAAAGAAAGAAGGTGGTCGATCATGACGCCCAAGTATTTTAGGCTTGGACGCGATGTAATTGTGGCTTCTTCAATTTTGATAGTAGCTGCCTCCACTTTCTGCCTGCTACTTATCAGGACTGCTTCAGTCTTGTGCGCTGCCAAGGCGAGTCCCTTGGAGTCGAGCCATGCGCTTGCTCGTTTCCCCGCTTCGTTGCAGATTCCTTCCGCATCTGGGAGTTTCTTTGCCGTAACCACTATGGCCACGTCATCCGCGAAACCAATGAGTCGTGCCCCTTCGGGCATCGTGATCCTAAGTATCCCATCGTACATGACATTCCATAACAAAGGGCCAAGGACTGATCCTTGGGGAACTCCCCCGGTGACCCTGTGGGTCGATTGCCCGGAATCAGTTTCGTACAGGAGCAGGCGGCCTTCAAAGTAGCTCGCTATTACTCACTGTATATACACTGGTACATTTAGGTTGCTCAGTGCATTTAGTGTGTGGTGTCAGCTGGCGGAGTTGAAAGCGTTTTTTACATCCAACGTTGCCGCTATGCAGTACTGCTTAGTGCCGTACAACCACCTTTTCCCCTCAATGGCTTTATCTGCGATTTCACACAGTTTACCGACGGCGTCGATGGTGGATAGCCCCTTCCGAAAACCATACTGCATCTCTGAGAGGCCGTTGGATTCGACAAGGGCACCTTCTAGCCGGGAGTGGATTATTCTTTCGAGAATTTTACCCACCGTGTCCAGCATGAAGAGTGGCCTATACGAAGAAGGCTCCTCCGCGGGTTTTTCCCCCTTTGGTATGAGTACCAGCCGCTGTGTTTTCCAGCGGCTAGGGAACACACCTTCCGTTAGGCATGCGTTATACATGTCAACGTACTCTTTAGTATTTGCTTTTATGTCAATTTTGAGAACTTTATTCGGGACTCCATCTGGTCCCGGTGCCTTGTCGTCCAGTATTGTCTTCAATACCTGGAGGACTTCTTCGGCACTTGTGAGCTTTATGCTCGCCCTGTTCACGATCAGTGAGGTTCGCGCCATACCCTCTTGCTCTGGGAATAGTGTTTCCACTATCCTTTTTAGGCTGACTGGGCATGTCGGTGATGGCCGACTAAATACCCGCAGCCGTTTTGTGACGAGTTTATAAGCGAAGCCCTATGGGTTGGAGTCTATTTCTTCGCAAATATTGTTAAAGCACCTGCGTTTGCTCTCTTTTATAGTTTTTTCCAGGGCTCGTCTTTTTTCCCTGAAATATATTTGAAGTGCCTCAAATTCGGGCCTTCCTCTTGAGCGTTGGTATGCGCGTCTTGCCCTGTGGCAGTCTTTCCTGGCTTCCGCAATGGATTGGTTCCACCAGTATGCAGGTCTTCTTCTTGATGGGATTTTCCCTCTTCTCTGCATAGGTGCATCACACGCTACCTTGGTGTACTCTGCTATGTGGTTTGCCCTTTCTTCAGCTGAGCCGCTTGTGGAGAGGTCCTCGAACAACATCTGTACCATCTCCACGTCTAGCGTTTCTATTTTGTACCCTGGCACGGTCTTAGGGACTCGTGGTGGGCCACTTCTAGAATTTATCGTGCAGATTATTGCTGCATGGTCACTACCCGTGTAGGTGTCACTAACCTCCCAGCTGGAGCCCGAGGCCAATCCAGCGTTCACAAATGTGAGGTCAATGATAGAACTGGTGCCGGCTCTTGAAAAAGTCGGTTTTGTTCCAGAGTTCAGCAGCACTAGGTCAAGTGCGGCGAAGCTCTCAAGTAGCGCCTTTCCCCTCGCGTTGGTTCGGGGGGTGCCCCACTCCGTAGCCCAGGCATTAAAGTCCCCGGCAATTACGGCGGGGCGATTTTCCCGGGCGTCTTCTGCAATCTCTTTGAGCGCAGATGTTGCCTGGGGAAGGCTAAGGCTTGGCGGCAGGTAACAGCTATAGAAAGCTATACCATTCACTTGAGCCCTAGCGAAGCAATTTCCGCATTTTTTCTTGCTAATCTGTCGCCTTGGATTACCGCAGCTCCATATTGCCGATTTTTTGCTATTATTTGTTACCCATTCTCCGGAATTTTTATTCCTGTATTGCTCGCTTATGAGTGCCATGTCTACGTTTTTCTCGATGACATTTTGCTCTAGCAACGATTGGGCAACCTCGCAATGGTTTAGGTTAATCTGAAGGAACTTCGTTTACCCCTAAGCCCTTGCATAGCCCTCCTGAAGTACGGGCATTTCCCACTCATTGTTGGGTGATCGCAATCTTTCTCCTTTTTGCGTTTGCATAACATGCAACAGGCCTTTGCTTTGCAGCCTCTGGCTTGGTGCTCCTTTGCGCCACAGTTGTAGCATCATTTTGAGCAGTCCTCCTGGACCCTGCAATTCCCTGCTATATGGTTAAACTCCATACATTTAAAACACCTTTTAGGTGTTAGCTTTGGGCGGACTCTACACCAGGTCCATCCCAGCCTTATTTTGCCCTTCTCCAAGAGTCGCCTCCCTATGTCGGGCATGACTCTTAGTGTGACGGTTTGGGTGCCTCCGTATGCCACCCTTAGGTTTACCACCGCGGATTCTGGCAGCTCCACATCGAATTGTGATTTAACCGCACATAAGATGTCTGCTTTGTCGGTGGTCTCATTGATGTCTTTTACCTCGATCAGCATTGTCTCAGTCAGCGCTCTGACGTCGACATTGTTGCCCAGGACAGCCTTCATTGTGGTCTGAAGCTCTACGGTTTTAGGGTCAGAGACCTTGTTTAGAATCACTAGGAGTTCCCCCTTTGCTGTTCGCCTAACGGCCTGTACTGCTTGTCCTAGCTCCCAGGTTCAGCCTTAACCTTTTTAAGGATGTCGGCATAGGACCCTCCAGCAGAGGCTGCGATGACTATCGCGTCGTTCCGTGGCGGTCGCACCTTGGGCTTCCGAACCTTCTGCTTCACCTGTGTCCACTCCTCTGGCTTCTTCCCAGGTTTTTGGGGCTTGCTGGTCCTAACTGTCCCAGCATGTTTCCCTTTCTTTACACCTTGACTGGCATCACTTGCCGGTGCCTTATGCATCGCCTTTTTCGCTGGTACCGCTAACGTCATCCCAGTTTCTTGACCCCTGGGTCGCTTGCTGGTGCCGCTCGCGAGCACTTCTGCGCAGGTTTTTTTTTGCTATCTCCTTAGCTTTTTCCTGTTCTTCGACTATGCATTGCACAGCCGACAGGACTTCCCTCTGGAGATAGTCGATTTCGTCGACTATATCCCTCATGGGGTTAGTAATGGAACGCTTTCCTTCCATTAGCTTCTTCAGCTCCCTGGCCTTTGATCCCAGGCCCGTCAGCTGCTTCAGCATATCCCCCTGCTCCTCATCAGCAGCTTTTGGGCTGCTTTTATCTCCTGCTGGGGGGGTGCCAGGCTGCCTGCCACTGCACTCCACCCTTTTTTCTGGCGATCTCGCCATTACACTGCTTTTTTTAAAAGGGTCAGCTCCCGTGTTGGCCCAGTCAGGTAGACTGGACAAAGGCGCGTGGAAGCCGTCGGCATTAGCCGGCGCCGCCAGGCCTTTGTTTGCCGGCGTGCCTCCACTATTGGTTGGCCCAACCCCTAGGCTAGCGCCAGGGTGTTGTGCCCCCGATCCCCTGCCCGCCATTTCCCCGCCTGGGGAGTTCGATGGTACTGCAGTAAGCTTGGATCTTTATCCGCAGTATCTGCTGTTTTTCGATCGGACTTTAATATTTTTATGAGTTATTTAATAAAAGGGATAAGTCTTAGTAATAAGGCTTATGGTTTTTATTTTCTAATTTTTTTTTAAAGAGCCACCCAAAATTCCCTACGTGCTACGGCACGCACTTATTTATGTGCTTGGCCTGCACCCTGTCCGAAGCTTGCTGCTATAGCACACGCAGCCCCTTTCGCATACTACGATCAGCTGGTCGCGCAAGAAAAAATTTGGCAACTGCTAAACAAACAACGAGTGGAAAGTAATAAGAGGCAGAGATGCCTCCCCTCCCTCATCTACGACCGGCCCCTGCCTGGCCGCCAAGCCTGTTGGGGATAGATTCCCAAGCTGCTCCTGGATGTCGTCCACGGCCTCCCGTCCACCAGCTGATGTCCAGGTGCGTGTCCCAAGTGCTCCACGCCGGATGGCCGGCTGCGCTTCTGGTTTTATGCTGAAAACTTTAAGGAATAAACGGAGCGATTTTAGAACGCGTCCGCACTCTCTGCTTTCACAACTCTCTCTCTGGCTCTCTGGTGTATATAACTTTGTGTAAAAAGATTATTGTTCTACTTTTCATATAATCTGCCAAGCTTATATCAAATATATTGTAAGCAAATTGAGTTACATGGTCAGATCTATGCAAATTAAATATAAAACGCGCAATACTATTGTATGCTATTTTCAGCTTATGCTGACTTGCTATATCACAATTTTCATAGATCTCTAGACCATAAAAGAGTGTGGGTATTATACAAGACTTGGCAATTAGAAGACGCACACTAACAGGTAAGGAACATTTAACTAGTGACAAGGTCTTATTAGTACGTATGTTTTGCCTACAGCTTTGTTTACGTGGTCATTCCAGTTCAAGGTTCTATTAAATGTGATACCCAAATTATTGGCGGTTTCCACGTACTCAATTGGTGTTTTTTTTAATCATCAGGGGGAATAGTTCAATATTGCATAATTTCTTCTTAAAAATGATTAAGCACTTTGATTTCAATGGATTTATGGCAAGACCGTTGTTTCTTGCCCATTCATTTACTCTTCCAAGCTCCATTCTACAAATATCTAAACACTCACTGATTCTGTTTAAGGGACGACTAACATACATCTGAACATCATCAGCATATAAATGGACATTACATTTCGACAGCACAGAAGGAAGATCATTTATATATAGTGTGAATAATAGTGGTCCAAGAACCGAACCCTGGGGTACACCACGCTTCAGATAGGCAATCGAAAAACAAATATTTGATGATACAACATATTGGCGACGATTTTTAAGATACGAACACAAAAGTTTGACGGCAGTATTGGAGAAGAAATACAAATTTTTGAGTTTTGAGAACAGAATTTCATGATTTACTATGTCGAACGCTTTGCTGTAGTCCAGCAATATTATGAAGGTGACATACGAGTTGTCCGTCTGTTGACGAATATCTTCAGTAATTTTTAGGATGGCTGAGGTGCAGCTACGATTTTTTCTAAATCCAGATTGATGGTCATTTAAGAGGCTGTTGACAGACAAAAAATTATTTATTTGTGATGCGACAATATTTTAAAGCACCTTCGAGAGGTACGGAAGAATAGATATCGGCCGGTATTCTTTGTTTGATTTAGGTACTGGGATAATTTTGTCGGTTTTCCAGCAGTCAGGGAACGTAGACGTGGTAAGAGCCGTGTTAAATGTGTGCGTAAGGTAAGGGATAAGTTTAGGAAGTAGAATTTTTATAAAATTAGGATGAATATCGTCAGGTCCAATTGCGTTAGACTTAATTTTAAGAATTGTGAGGAGTTGAATAACTCCCCACAAATAGAAACAGCAGCAGATGGCCGGCCGCTTACCAGATACGCGGCGAATTCGCGTAGTGACGGCGCGGCGAGGAGAGCGAGAGTGTTTGGAGACCAAGGGTGGAGATCGAGAGAGTTTGGAGACCAACGAAGGAGTGCGAGAGAGTTTGGAGACCAGTGAAGGAGAGCGAGAGAGTTTGGAGACCAAGGATGGAGATCGAGAGAGAATGGAGACTTCGCGGGCAGAGCAAGAGTGCCGTGTGCAAAAGCGGATAACGGAACTCCACCGGACTTTGGACTCTCCCGTGAACTTTGGACCGGGAGAAGAAGTGCCACATCTCGGCAGTTTAGTGGCACACAGGCGTGCCACAAACATCATGGGAATCAGCGGGACGGCAGCAGTGGGCGGAGCATCGATTGGAAGCGGTACGTGAAGAACAAGTGGGTCAACCAGGAGGCACGGACTTTGGACCCGGAGTGGAGAGATCCAGCAGGCCGTGCGCAAAAGGGAAATAACGGTTCCCGGAGGCCCTATATAAGGCCGCAGAGCGCTGGCAGCTGGATCAGTCGATCACAAGGAGTCAAACCGTCAAGATCACTCAGATACCAAAGTGAACAATCAAACAACCAGATAATCTACAAGGGAGCAACAGCAAGTCGAGTCGCCAGAGAAGCAGCGCCGTGGGAGCCTACAAGGAGCGAGATTGCTACGTCGAGACGTTCGGGATTGGGATACCAGGAATCTCCGAATTGAGACGCAGGTAGCTGAGATCCAGAGGGCATCACACGGCTAGGTCAAGGCGGTCGATTAACCCTGTCCACAAAGTCCTGGCGTTACGCCTGGAAAGAGTATAACAAGCCAGAAGGGAGAGCGGTCGATCGGTAAGGTCTCGAGTGGAATTGTCCAGGAGAGCCCTACGGATTCGACTTGCGAGGTCCCGGAGCGGCGTGCCCGAACCACGAGTATAACAAGCCAGAAGGGAGAGAGGTCGATTGGTACGGTCTCGAGTGGAATTATCCAGGAGAGCCCTACGGATTCGACTTGCGAGGTCCCGGAGCGGCGTGCCCGAACCCAAAGTACCAAAAGCCACACGGAAACGTCCCGGACAAAAAGCAAAAAGGGTGAGGCTAGGGTGGGACGTTCGTTTACACTAGGCGTGGAAGCGAAGTAAGGCGCGAGGCAGCTTCCTGGCGTTCCGCCTTGACTGTCCGCGCGGACTGAGCAGAAACCCCAGTGGGACCATCCGGGACAGAGCAAGGGACAGGCGGCGGTGTGTCGAAAGGAGCGATCCTGGAGAGCGCAGCTTCTGTTCACCCTAGTCTGAGAACGCTGACGCTTCCCTAAGCCCGTACGGCCGATACCCCTCGCGAGTCCGAGTCGTTACCAGCAGTCACCAAGTCACGCGTGAGAAGTGAACAGCGAGCGAGCGTCTTCAGGGAGCTGCGAGGATCTTCAGGGAGCTGCGAGTATCTTCAGGGAGCTACAGGACTGGAGCACCGAGTCATCAAGGCGAGAGGTCGTCGAGTCAATCAGGACCGTCGGAAGCACCGAAGGTCACAAGCAACGAGTCAAGGCCAACCAAGCGACTAAGACACTTGTAATAATATACCCGCAATAAACCCAATACGAACCCGTGAATTCTGTGCTTTCTCTCTGAGCTACTGGGCGGTCACGTTAATATAAATTTGGTGGGACGAACACACAATATACTGAGCTAACCGCACGAATCTCGTAGCGAGCAGACCATAAAAATCAGTTCGTTACAGAATATTATCTAAAACATCACATTGGTCAACACACATAAATCTAAACCTAGTATCACAGATGTTATCAGGTACTGAATTCAGGTACGTGTTGGTTGTGACCTCAGGAACTTGGCATTCTGCTAATTTAAGGTTGAGTTCATCTATGTCAACATCTAGTTCCTGTGATGTTTTTTTTTTTACCTATCCCTAGAGCTTTAATCTGTTTCCATGTTTGACTCGAAGAGGTTGAGTTTTTAAATTTTTGGCTAAAAAAGTTTGATTTTGCAGAGTCGATTAGTTTGGTAACCGTTTTTCTCAGAGATACAAACATGCTGTGGTGTTGCGGTGTTTTGTATCTTATCCGCTTCTGGTATGCTTCATTACGTTTTATAATTGCCAATTTTATATTATTGGTAAACCATGGTTTTTCGGACGGTCGAATTCTATTGAATTACAGTGGGTCTAGACATACCCATCAGTTCTGCAGTAGGGACGCAAAAAGTTTTTTTGTTTTTTTTTTGTGCTTAAAACGCTGTGCCGAAGTTGACGTCAGCAGAGCAGTCGGCGCAGCGCAGAAGACTGCCTACGAAAACGGTGCAATAAAGTGAGGCAGATATTCGGAGATTTCCCTCTCTTTCTTGTCATATAATCTGTCTGCACTCCGCGCTCGACGAGACAAATTTCGGCCGGTCCGTTATTATACCCGTTACTCGTAGAGTAAAACGGTATACTAGATTCGTCGGAAAGTATGTAACAGGCAGAAGGAAGCGACCCCATAAAGTATATATGTTCTTGATCAGGATCACTAGTCGATCTAGCCACCGAGTCGATCTAGCCACGTCCGTCTGTCCGGATGAACGCTGAGATCTCAGAAACTATAAGAGGTAGGCTATTGAGATTTGGCATGCAGATTCCTGAGCTTCTTACGCAGCGCCAGTTTGTTTCAGCTGAGTGCCACGCCCACTCTAACGCCCACAAACCGCCCAAAACTGTGGCTCTACAGTTTTGATGCTAGAATAAAAATTTTAACTGAAATGTATTGTTATCATCTATATCTATCACGGGTGCGGGACAAAGAAGAATGTACCCGTTGCATGCTTCTGGAAGCATATATCTGGAATGCACCTGGAACTAACAAACTAAACACATTCTGGGTGCAATCTTTTTTAATGCACCTGGAAGCAACATACTAAACACCTTCTGGTTGTACTCCTTATTAAGGCACCTGTAACATGTACCGAGGAATGCACCTAGATGCATTAAAAAATCTAATATCTGGAAGTTTTCCCCAGGAATACATAAAACTGGATTTAAAATTCAAATTTTTATTAATTTATTTACTTTTTTCAATCAAAATCGCTTTCTGGTTCGGCTCCTTGTTCCGGGTTGGCCTTCTTTAGGGCGATTTTTCCTTTACAAATTTAGTTCTTTTGCCTCACGAATGCCAACCGGATGTCTTTTAAATAGTCCAAAAAGGCATAACCTTCTTTTTTTGTGATTCTGCATAAATATAAACACATTTAAAATTATTAGCTTTGGTTAATAATATTTATAATGTAATTTATTATTTCTAGTATTGGCTACTGTCACAAAGTTTTTAATCAAAATAAGGAAGAACTCTATAGTCGAGTACTTCGACTATCAGATACCCGTTACTCAGCTAAAGGGACCAATGGGAAACGGAGATATGCAAGCAGCAAAGCTAGAATGCGCCACCTACCGGCGGTAGTCAGATTTAAGCGTTATGGGCGTTAGAGTGGGCGTGGCAATTTGGATCAATTGATAGGTATTGACGAGACCAATACATTTCAGTTAAAATTTTTTATCTAGCATGAAAATCGTGGGCGCCACAGGTTTGGGCAGTTTGTGGGCGTAAGAGTGTGGCAAACTTGTTTTGTGTCAATCGATAGATATAGATGATAACAATACATTTCAGTTAAAATTTTTATTCTAGCATCAAAAGTGTAGGAGCCACAGTTTTGGGCGGTTTGTGTTTGTGCGTTAGAGTGGGCGTTAGAGTGGGCGTGGCACTCTGCTGAAACAAACTTGCGCTGCGTAAGAAGCTCAGGAATCTGCATGCCAAATCTCAATAGCCTAGCTCTTCTAGTTTCCGAGATCTCAGCGTTCATCCCGACAGACGGACATGGCTAGATCGACTCAGCTAGTGATCCTGATCAAGAATATATATACTTTATAGGGTCGGAAACGCTTTCTTCTGCCTGTTACATACTTTCCGACGAATCTAGTATACCCTTTTACTCTACGAGTAACGGGTATAAAAAAAAGCTTACAAAAAAACAGAAACAATAAATGTCCATAAGTTGAAAATTTAAATAATACCATATATTTAAAATGAATTAAAATGTATTTAAAAATGTATGTATTTTCAATATTTTCATAATTGAAAACGCATGGGAAAAGTTCTGATTTTCACAAGTGCTTTCACGTGGGACGTGTCACCGGCAGGTGACAAGCCATACGAAAAATGAGTATAAGGAACAAGTGAAATCCCGTGGGACTTCGAAAAACTTTCATTTGAATTTTCACTTGTGAAAATGCGGACATCCCATACAATTTTCTATATGCAGCGTCACTTCCCTTCAGTTCCAAATAAAAAGTTTCACTTGTGAATCACCTTGTGAATTCCGTGGGACATGTCCTCTTGCACAAGTGAAGAACAAGTGACGCTCCATATAGAAAATTGTATGGGATGTCCGCATTTTCATAATTTTGTATCTAGCATGAAAATTGTGGGCGCCACTTTTTACTCTAGCATCAAAACTGTAGGAGCCTCAGTTTTGGGCGGTTTGTGGGCGTTAGAGTGGGCGTGTCACTCTACTGAAACAAACTTGCGCTGCGTAAGAAGCTCAGGAATCTGCACGCCAAAGCGCCAACGCCTAGCTTTCATAGTTTCCGAGATCTCAGCGTTTATCCGGACAGACGAACAGACGGACATGGCTAGATCGACTCGGCTAGTGATCCTGATCAAGAATATATATACTTTATGGGGTCGGAAACGCTTCCTTCTGCCTGTTACATACTTTCCGACGAATCTAGTAAACCCTTTTAATCTACGAGTAACGGGTATAATAACGGACCGGCCGAAATTTGTCTCTGCGAGCGCGGAGTGCAGGCAGACTATAAGACAAGAAAGAGAGGGAAATCTCCGAATGTCTGCCTATCTTTGTTCTGCAGTAGGGTCGCGATGACATGGCTCAAGGCAAAAAGCTTTTTTTGTGCCTAAAACGTTGTGCCGCTGTTGACGTCAGCAGAGCAGTCGGCGCAGCCCACGAAAACGATCGTGCAACAAAGAGAGGCAGATATTCGGATATTTCCCTCTCTTTCTTGTCTTATAATCTGCCTGCACTCCGCGCTCGCAGAGACAAATTTCGGCCGGTCCGCTATTTTTTTGCGTCTCTCCGTTATGTTCGGCTAGCGACTAATTTTCGGCGGAAAAATTTTCGTGGAGCAGCGACATGTGAATGCCCTAATATTTTAGGAGCATTATTGTGTATCGAAAATATACAACATATATTGTTTTATAAAAGTAAATTATTTGATTATAGTAAAATTAAGTAATTTGGATTTACTTATAATGTTATGTTTACTTATTATACATTTTTATTACAATATATTTTTTTAGTGTAATTATAGAAAATTAGTCCGTTAAAATTGATATAATGATATATGTAATGATATATGTAATTATAGAAAATTAGTCCGTTAAAATTGATTTCAATATTTAAAACATTAGTAGTATTAGTAGTATTTTTAAAAAATACGTATTGTATTTTTTACTGAAGAAGTACAAATTATATAGTCGGATATATTTCGCCTTAGAAAGGGTATAAGTGCAGTGGCACGCGCCAACAGCGAAGAGAAAACAAAGGAAATCGAGTATAGGGGTGAGAAGAAAACTTGGTGCATTCTTTTTGAGTGATTGAAAGGGAAGCATCCATTTTAATTGTGCGCAGCAGAGTTACTTTAATCGTCTCTTTAAGTTAATATAATAAAGTCAGGTAAGTGCTACGTTAAGTTTAAGATGTTGTGCATTGATCTTAGTTTAAAGTACGTATATTTTGAAGGTATTCAATGGGTTCCGTTAGCCGAAAGTGGATGACGAAATGTTTTGTGGCAAAAAAAATCCCGCAAAGGGTTTATACACAGCTCTAAAAGGTAAATATACAAATAAACAAGTAAAACGCATTTTTTAGGAGCGTTGGCCAAGGATTCGGAGGACCCGGACAAAGGTTTAAGGAAAGCGATGACCAATGTAAAAAGCCAATAACGTAACATAAAACTAGACTTATTATAATAATTGTCCTTTAACACATAACCTAAATAACACTATTTAATTAAAATTAATTTAAAAGTAAATAAAATGTATGTATTTTAAATTCTATATTTTCATAAGTAAAAAGTCATGGAAAAATTCTGATTTTCCCAAGTGATTTCACTTGGGACGTGTCACTTGCACGTGATTTCACAAGTGAAAACTCATGGAAAAATTCTGATTTTCACAAGTGATTCACTTGGGACGTGTCACCGGCACGTGACAGGCCATACGAAAAATGAGTATAAGGAACAAGTGAAGTCCCGTAGGACTTCGAAAAATTTTCATTTGAATTTTCACTTGTGAAAATGCGGACATCCCATACAATTTTCTGTATAGAGCGTCACTTGTTCTTCACTTGTGCAAGAGGACATGTCCCTCGTGATTCCCAAGGTGATTCACAAGTGAAACTTTTTTTTGGAACTGGAGGGAAACTATCAAAGATAAAGAATTGGGATTTCAGATTTAGATTCCGTAGCCTTGTACGCAGCGCAAGTTTGTTATTCGAATATGCCACGCCCACTCTAACGCCCACCATCCGCCAAAACCTGTGGCGCCCACAATTTTCATGCTAGATACAAAATTATGAAAATGCGGACATCCCATACAATTTTCTATATGAAGCGTCACTTGTTCTTCACTTGTGCAAGAAGACATGTCCCACGGGATTCACAAGGTGATTCACAAGTGAAACTTTTTTTGGAACTGAAGGGAAGTGACGCTCCATATAGAAAATTGAATGGGATGTCCGCATTTTCACAAGTGAAAATTCAAATGAAAGTTTTTCGAAGGCCCACGGGATTTCACTTGTTTCTTATACCCATTTTTCGTATGTCTTGTCACCTGCAGGTGACACGTCCCACGTGAAAGCACTTGTGAAAATCAGAATTTTTCCAATGAGTTTTCACTTATGAAATCACTTGCAAGTGACACGTCCCAAGTGAAATCACTTGTGAAAATCAGAATTTTTCCACGAGTTTTCAATTAAGAAAAGTACTTACATATTCAAGTACATTTTAGTTCATTTTAATTGGATGGTATTATTAAAATTTTCAAGTAACGGACAATTATTGTTTCGTTTTTTTTGTAAACTTATTTTTAGCATTTTATATTTACCTTTTATAGCTGTGTTTAACCCTTTTCACAAAACACAATTAAAATGGATTTCAATCACTCAAACAGAATGCACCAAGTCTTCTCACCCCTTTACTTAATATCTTTTGTTTTCTCTTCGCTGTTGGCGAGTGCCACTGCACTTATGCCCTTTCTAAGGCGAGATATATCCGATTATATAATTTGTACTTCTTAAGTAAGAAATACAATATGAAATTTTTTTTAAATGTTAATACTAAAATGTTTTAAATATTGAAATCAATTTTAACGGACTAAATTTCTATTACTAAGCTAAACAATTATATTGTAATAAAAATGTGTAATAAGTCAACATAACATTATAAGTAAATCCAAATTACTTAATTTTACTATAATCAAATAATTTACTTTTATAAAACAATACAAGTTGTTTATTTTCGATACACAATAATGCTCCTAAAATATCAGGAAAATTTTTGCGCCGAAATATTAGTAGCTAGCCGAACATAACGGACAGTCGCAAAAAAAAATAACGGACCGGCGAAATTTGTCTCTGAGAGCGCGGAGTGCAGGAAGATTAGAAGACAAGAAAGAGAGGGAAATCTCCGAGTATCTGCCTCTCTTTATTGCACGACCGCTTTCGTAGGCAGTCTTCTACGCTGCGCCGACTGTTCTACTGACGTCAACAGCGGCACAGCGTTTTAGGCACAAAAAAATAAACAAAACAAGGAAGAACGCTATAGTCGAGTACCTCGACTATCAGATACCCGTTACTCAGCTAAAGGGACCAAAGGAAAGTGGAGATATGCAAGCAGCAAATGCGCCACCTACCGGCGGTAGACAGATTTAAGCATTGTGGGCGTTAGAGTGGGCGTGGCAAAGTTTTTTTAAATCAATCGATAGGTATTGACGAGACCAATACATTTCAGTTAAAATTTTTTATCTAGCACGAAAGTTGTGGGCGCCACAGGCTTGGGCGGTTTGTGGGCGTTAGAGTGGGCGTGGCATATTCGCGTAACAAACTTACGCTGCGCTCAAGCCTACGGAATCTAAATCTGAAATCCCGTTTCTCTATCTTTGATATTTTCCGAGATATCCGCGTTCATATTTACGATTTTTTGAAGTTTGTGGGCGGTTTGTGGGCGTTAAAGTGGGCGTGGAAAATTTTAAGTCAATCGGTAGGTATTGATGAGAACAATACATTTCAGTTAAAATTTTTGTTCTAGCATCAAAACTGTAGGAGCCACAGTTTTGGGCGGTTTGTGGGCGTTAGAGTGGGCGTGGCACTCTTCTGAAACAAACTTGCGCTGCGCAGGAATCTCAGGAATCTGCATGCCTAATCTCAGTATTGTAGCTCTTATAGTTTCCGAGATCTCAGCGTTCATACGGACAGACGGACAGACGGACATGGCTAGATTGACTCGGTTGGTGATCCTGATCAAGAATATATATACTTTATGGGGTCGGAAACGCTTCCTTCTGCCTGTTACATACTTTCCGACGAATCTAGTATACCCTTTTACTCTACGAGTAACGGGTATAATAATAATAATGATAACTTCAGGTCTTATTATTTGGTCCCAGTTTTTTATCAAATTATTCCCCAAAATGGATTTAAAGAGCGGTACCTGAAAATAAAAATATACAAAATACTAGAAAATATGAATAAAAACTTACATTAAAATTCGGAAATAATAAAAAATTATATTTCTTAAGTCAAAAGTTTACAAAGCAATACAGGAGACGATAATTTTATGGGGCTGGAATCTTCTACTACATTGCGTTCTAAACTTTTGAAATATATATAACAAAAATAAGTATTTTTCGGCAAAATCCTGATACGCGTGTTTACTCACTTACCAAATAATATACGTAAAGAGTTATAGGCATATCAAAAATGTGACTCAAAAAAAGGTGTTCGGTTTGTAAAAGAGCGGATTATTTGTGTACAAACATATTATATTAATTTGAAATTTATTTATTTTCGCAGAACTACACTCTATATATATATGCTTTGATGTAATTGTAAAACTTTGATAAAATTAAAAAATAATAAAATTGTAAAATGTAGCTTGCACATACTGTATAAACTGTATAAACATAAAAGCAACGTTCAATTGCGTACATACATGTTATTTATTGAAATTAATTTGGTATTCATTGTATATATGCTTAATGTTCTTTTAACTTCGCACTTATGTATACATATATGTATGTATGTAATTGCATTCTAAATACATATGTATGTGCAATCACATTTAAAGTTTTTTGTGAATTTGTTTAATTTCACACTACACTAACTACACTTTACTTACCTGGGAAAAGATTAATCCAAGGTTGATAAAAATTTGGTTATTTGGTAAGAACTTTACTCTTTCAAATGAAATCTGCAAGTGGCGAGAAATGCAAGAGGCGAGAAAAACCGCGCGCTTCTTTGCATGTTCCCTTTTACCAGGAATTTTTGGTTGTATATGTAATTACGTAAATAAATTTTA
This sequence comes from Drosophila subpulchrella, assembly GCF_014743375.2. Lineage (NCBI taxonomy): Eukaryota > Metazoa > Arthropoda > Insecta > Diptera > Drosophilidae > Drosophila > Drosophila subpulchrella. The sequence goes on along the minus strand of NW_023665697.1, from coordinate 645,453 downwards.
TTTTAGAAAACTAGAGGTGGTAATAATTCCTGACAGTTTCATTTGTGTACAGAAAAGACAATTGTAAAAAATGGGCATCGGCAACCTTCGGCTTTGAGTATTGTTTTTTACATTCCCACTAAAATACACCTGGATGCACTATATTGAAATACACCTAGTCGGCACCCAAAAGACTGCACCCAGCAAGCACATTTGGTAGTTAAATTTGCATGCGAGCTTTTTGGCTTAAAAAAGAACGGACCAGAACTATTTTTACGTTCCCGAACTCCCGTTTGGGCATACTTTTGGATGCATTATATTGAAATACACCCAGATGCCACGCAAAAGGCTGCCCCCAGCACGGACATATGCTAGGTAAATTTGCATACGTGCTGTTTTGCGTAAAAAAGATACGACCCAGAACTACTTGTTTCGGAACACGTCCCCGAATACCCATTTGGGCATGCTTCTGGATGCATTATTCTGAAGTACATGTAGAAGGCACCGCAATAGAATGCACCCAGCACGCACATTTGCCTTGGTAGATTTACGATCCAGAACTATGTTTATTAAAGACACGTTCCCCAACTAACGACTGGCAAGCGTTTCCGACCACATAAGGTATATATTAGGTTGTCAAAAAAGTCTTGCGGTATTTTCGCTAGTTGTCGCTGCAAGCGTGTAGTTCTAGTAGGAAAAGCTCTTTTCACGCGCTAACACGCGATTAATTGATGGTTGTTTCTTTTTACAACGATGGTTTCGACGTCTCCGTTCTGGTGTAGAGGTGGTCGAAGATGCGCCACGCTCCGGAAGGCCTGTCGTCGAAAATTACGATAAAATAGCTGAGTAGCAAGGCATTGTAGCAGCAGTAGCATCTGCCAAGAGCTGGCATGAGTCATCAAACCGTTATAAGCCATTTGAAGAAACTTGGAGTCACTAAGAAGCTCGATGTATGGGTGCCACACGAATTGACGCTAAAAAACATCTTTGACCGTATCGACGCATGCGAGTCGCTTCTAAATCGCAAGAAAATCGACCCGTTTTTGAAGCATATGGTGACTGGCGACGAAAAGTGGGTCACTTACGACAACGTAAGGCGCAAACGGTCGTGGTTGAAAAGCGGTGAAGCGGTACAGACGGTGGCCAAGCCTAGATTGACGGCCAGGAAAGTTCTTTCAAGTGTTTGGCGGGATTGGCAGGGAATCATCCACTATGAGCTGCTCCCCTATGTCCAAACGCTCACTTCGGACATGTACTGCCAACAACTGGACCGCTTGAAGGCAGCACTCATGTAGAAAACGACATCTTTGATCAATAGAGGCCAAATTGTCTTGCATCAGGACAACCCCAAGCCACACATCTTTGGTGACGCGCCAGAAGCTCCGGGAGCTCTGGATCTCGCACAAATTGATAACCACCTGTTTCTGTTCATGGCGAACGCGCTCAATAGTCTGAAGTTGGCCACAAGAGAGTCCTGTGAAAATTGGCTCTCCGAGTTTTTTGCCAATAGGGAAGCAAGCTTCTATAAGTAGGCATCTCGTTGGGAACGCGTAATCTAACAAAACGGCGCATAATTGACTTGAATCGCGTTATTGTAACCTATTTTATGGACAATTGAAAATTCAATAAAAATACCGCAGGACTTTTTTGACAACCTAATATATACTTAATCAGGATCACTTGCCGTTTTGGTCAGCGATGTCCGTCTGTCCGTATGAACGTTGTCATCTCGTAAACTATAAAAGCAAAAGTATTGAGATTTGGCATACAATTTCTTGCGCACCACAAGTTTGTCTCAGCAAGGTGCCACGCCCACTTAAACGACCACAAGCCGCCAAAAATTGCGACACCCATAGCTTTAATGCTAGGATAAAAATGTTAACTGAAATCTATTGCTTGACTGACCCAACAAAATGTTGCCACGCCCAATTTAACACCCACAAGCCCCCATAACGCTAAAACATGTCTGACGTTCAATGAACAATTTTGTAATCTTCGCTAGGTGTGGCCTTGAAATCTCGAAAAAAAAGGTAGCTTTGCGACTTGCCTACCGCCATCTCGCTTGCTCATCCTTCCTGCGCATCTGATAGCTGAGGCACGTCGAGTGCCATAGCATTCTTCCTTTTTTATATCAAGGAAACTTTTTGGTTAATTTCTGATTTTAGTATCTTAAAGTAAATAATTAATGTTATGTTAAGCCTAGTACTCAGATCGGGCAAAAGTTTCACTAGTCGAAAAATCGTATTCTTTGTAGTGTGACCGAAGTTTTCAAAGTTCACCCGCCATGCATGTAGCATGGTCTTACTGTCAAGCAGCTGAGCTTGTTGCCAAACAGAAAACAAATCCATTGGAGCAATTTAAAAAAGAAGAGTCTGCTGGTGCACAAAGAAAATAAAATAAAAATAAATGAAATTTTCAACGATGTTTTTATTTATGTATGCATTGGCATGTGGCATGGTCTTACTGTCAAGCGGCTGGGCTTGTTCCCAAACGGAAAACAAATCAATTGGAGAAATTTAAAAAGGAGGAGTCTTCTGGTACACAAAGAAAGTAAAATAAAAACAAGGGAGAACGCTATAGTCGAGTACCTCGACTATCAGATACCCGTTACTCAGCTTAAGGGACCAAAGGGAAATGGAGATATGCAAGCAGCAAAGCAAGATTTAAATGCGCCACCTATCGGCGGAAAGCAGATTTAAGCGTTATGGGCGTTAGAGTGGGCGTGGCAAAATTTTTTTTGGGTCAATCGATAGGTATTGACGAGCCCAATACAGTTCAGATAAAATTTTGTATCTAGCATGAAAATTGTGGGCGCCACAGGCTTGGGCGGTTTGTGGGCGTTAGAGTGGGCGTGGCATATTTGCGTAACAAACCTGCGCTGCGTACAAGGCTACGGAATCTAAATATGAGATCCAAATTCTTTATCCTTGATAGTTTCCGAGATATCCACGTTCATATTTACGATTTTTTGAAATTTGTGGGCGGTTTGTGGGCGTAAAAGTGGGCGTGGCAAACTTTTTTTTTATCAATCGATAGGTATTGATGAGAACAATACATTTCAGTTAAAATTTTTATTCTAGCATCAAAACTGTAGGAGCCTCAGTTTTGGGCGGTTGTGAAACAAACTTGCGCTGCGTAAGAAGCTCAGGAATGCACGCCAAATCTCAATAGCCTAGCTCTCATAGTTTCCGAGATCTCAGCGTTCATCCGGACAGACAGACGGACAGACGGACAGACGGACATGGCTAGATCGACTCGGCTAGTGATCCTGATCAAGAATATATACTTTATGGGGTCGGAAACGCTTCCTTCTGCCTGTTACATACTTTCCGACGAATCTACCCTTTTACTCTACGAGTAACGGGTATAATAAGTGGAATGTTCAACGTATGTTTTTATTTATGTAAATTTGTAGTTTAAAGCTTCCTTAACGTCCCACGAATGCTTCGCTATCTTTCCCGCGCCACCGCAGTCCAGCTCCGAGTCCCAATGGGCATATTGGACCTTGAGGAAGTGGGAGCCGGATTGGGAACGGGATTGATCCGCTGATGCTGCAGGAAGTCGCCCAGCATCCTGGCCATGGCTTCTCCAACTGTTCCTTAGCGGGCGCCCTATTTTCCGTGGGAGCCGGATTGGGAACGGGATTGATCCGCTGATGCTGCAGGAAGTCGCCCAGCATCCTGGCCATAGCTTCTCCAACTGTTCCTTAGCGGGCGCCCTATTTTCCTCCTCCCTATAGAAGCCACCCCGTCCTCCAGCTCCGCTTAAGATGCCAAATAGCTGGTGGTGGTGGTGTACGGAGTCCTAATGGAGAGGACTTCGGAGATCATTATCTATTAGTACAACGCAACCAAATTATTTTGTCCAGATCTTACTTTCTTTGCGAGGACACGCTCGGCAGGATGTCCATGTAGAGAGCGAAGTCCCACTCGGCATGTTCCTTCCCACTGGGAAGATCCAGAGGATCTCCTCCAGCACGTCAACTATTCTGCGGATTTGCCCCTGTTTTGGTATTGCTTCCTGTCGGTTAAGTCCCACAATAATGGGCAACAGCTTGGATTAGGCGTTCTTTTTCATCTGCACTGACCTCCTTTAACCGTTTTTGGGGTTTTTCTTCCATTTAAAATTTTTAAATTCCCCACCGCTTCTGCACGAACACCGCCAAAGATTAAATTTCTCATTCTTTGGGCCGCGGCACTCGCGAAATCTGGTATTTTTTGTGGTATTTCCTTAGCTCATCTGAGTACCGCGCTTAAAAACAGACCCGACGAAAAGCGTTAGCCGCGTATTTGCCTCTCGCTCACTCCTATGGTTAGCTCGCGGTTTTCGTCGATGTGAGTACTAGGCTTTAATTTTAAAACTATAACAACATTAGAAATCACGGAAATATAGTCAAACTACTAGTATCGATTTCAAGGCCTTGCGGTGCACACGATTCCGGGAGAACGCTTTATCTTATACCGAAAGTGAACGAAGGAATTTGAAAAATTTCGATTACAGCGGAAATAGCGGAACTTTGACCGAAATAAGTGCTAAGTACAAGAAAATTCTTTTGTTTTGATAATAGGATGACAATGTAAGGATCTGTGTCCACCGCATAACCATTTCGAGAGAACACCGTTCCGAGATATTCTCGATTGCTTTTTAAGTTCACTGCTTCTGTTTTATTAATGTTTTAAGTTCACTACTTCCTGTACCCAGAGGTAGCTATTAAGTCCCATATGTGTGAGTTTACCTAAAATTTTGTACAACAAGGTAATGAAAAATCGCATTTTTAGCGGATGAAAGTGTATATAACCACTAAAATAGGAGTGTACAAAATTAATTGAACCACAGTTTCCCCAATTTGAAATGTTCCTTGTTTATGTCGTGATCGGCAACTGTTATTCATGTGAGTTGTTTTTGGATAGCTGAGTGGGCATCGGAGTTTCACAGTTGCCAAAAAGCCCACTCTTTGGGAAAAGGAGACTAACGTCATAACTTGACGTATCTTCCAATATAACTAGCATATAGGGTATGTCACATATTTTCTACAAAGCCAAAAATATCTTCTGCACTTAGCCGCTTAAAATTGCAACACCGATTTTTGTTAACAGTTAATCGGCGACCGATCAAGGAAATTTTCATTCAGGCAAGCTATGTATAAATTGAATAGGGACTTCTGTGGACCAACAGTGACGCCAGAGAATTTTCACAAGTTAAAACCGTTTGGACCCTTTAGGAACATATTTAAAACACATATCTCGCATTGGGTTCTATGACTCCACCAATTTTTAAGCAAAATGTTTGGGAGGTGAATGCGCCTTCAAATATATTTTGCTTAATATAAATATTGTACGTTTTGGTGCAACATATGTCAAGTCTTGCCACGAAAGACATAAGCTGAATGTTGGTTATTTCTTAAAAAAAAAAACCGCAATATTTATTTTCTAGATAAGATCCGAGCTGTTGTAAGGCTCCTTAGTGTTGGGCCAACAACAATTACCTTATAACAGATGACTTTTGACATTAGAGTAAAATGCATTTCCTTCTCAAAAAAATCGTATGAATAAAAGTCTCCTTCGTAAAAAATACTGAATAAAAACATTGAAATACTGCATCGTTTGGCATCATTTTCTGATGCGAGTTATAGCGACTGTTTGCCTTCTCTTTTTAACACGTGAATTTCTTATTGAAGAAAAAGTCGCTTAAACGGGAACAGCCACTGTGTGAGTAGCTATTTGTTGTATTTGATTTATTTAAATTGTACACTGGGACGGTTCGCATTTGCTTCAAAATTTTTTTAAAAAGAATCATAAATAGAATTTATCGAATTAGATACCGATTAATATGCGATTTTAAACACTGAAAGAAAAAGAAAGAAAAAAAATTGATTTCGGAGGGCATATATAAAATGGACTTGTTCCCTTTAAAGTAAAGCCTACTACTCACATCGACGAAAACCGCGAGCTAACCATAGGAGTGAGCGAGAGGCAAACAGGCGGCTAAAGCTTTTCGTCGGGTCTGTTTTTCAGCGCGGTACTCAGATGAGCTAAGGAAATACTAGATAAAATACCAGATTTTGCGAGTGAATTTTCGATGAACGCCGTTAGCCGCGGCCCAAAGAATAAGAAATTTAATCTTTGGCGGTGTTCGTGCAGAAGCGGTGGGGAATTTAAAAATTAAAAATGGAAGAAAAACACCCAAAACGGCTAAAGGAGGTCAGTGCTGATGAAAAAAGACGCCTTATCCAAGCTGTTGCCCATTATTGTGGGACTTGACCGACAGGAAACAAAACCACAACGGGATAAATCCGCAGAATAGTTGAAGCGTTAGAGGAGATCCACTAGAGAATCCCAGTAGGAAGAAACATGGGACATCGCTCGATCTCCGACGAGCTCTCCATTGAGGACTCCTCCCTCACCAGCTACTTGGCAGCTGGTGATGGAGCGAAGGTAGAGGATGCGCCGGCTTCTATAGGGAGGAGGAAATAAGGTCGCCCGCGAAGGGACAGCTGGAGGAGCCATCACCAGCCATTATTGACCAGCTCGGAGCTGGACTACAGATGGCGCGGGAAAGATGGCGGAGCATCCGTGGGACGAGAAGGAAGCCTTTAACTTCCAATTTGCATAAATAAAAACATTCGTTGAAAATTTAATTTATTTTTATTTTAATTTCTTTATGCACCAGCAGACTCTTTTTTTTTTAATTGCTCCAATTGATTTGTTTCCGTTTGACTACAACCCCAGCTACTTGACAGTAAGACCATGCCACATGCGTGGCGGGTGAACTTGAAAACTTCGGTCACACTACAAAGAATAATATTTTTCGACTAGTGAAACTCTTAGCCGATCTGAGTACTAGGCTTAACGATAAAGTCGAAGTTTCACATCAGTTAAACATCACAACATTTTCCTAGGAATGGGTTGTGTGTAAAGAAGCTCTTATACAGAATTCGTCAAAGAGTGGATGGTGTATTCTCTGTGGGAATCGGGTATAAGATGCACTTTTGGATTTCAAACAGAAAAATAGCCACATACATAAGTCATTTTTGATTGAGATGTGCAGCAACAATATACGCCACTATAAACTATTGCAAATATTAAAATATGGGAAATATGGAACAGTTTACATGGGATATGATTTAAATAATAAATGTTTAGCTATTAAAAAAATGTCTCTGGATCAACCAATAGAAGAGCTTACGGCAATGTGCAATGAAATTTTGACTATTCGTCGTTTTAAGCATAAAAATATTATCACAATCCTTCACTGCTTTTTGTATAATCAGCATGCATATCTGATATTCCCATATATGTGTTTTGAAAACTGTGAAATTCTGCTTCAAAAAGTGTATACCTCTGGTAAATTTATTATATTTTTATGTATAAAAGTATATGTTAAACTAAAACAATATACAAACATACCCCTTGCGCGCATAACTTTGAATTGATTCCACACAAAAAGGCTTGAAAGCAGAACACAGTCGGAAATAAATGCATTCCGGAACACGTTCGCTTATTAACAAATAATCACACAAAACATTTGCCGGAAGTGATGATCTTTCCCATTCAATTTACCCACAAACTTCAAGAAATCGTCCATATGAACGCTGATATTTGGTATTTAAGATTTAGATTCCTAAGCTTCGTACGAAGCGCAAGTGTGTTACGCTGATGTGCCACGCCCACAAACCGCGCGTAGCTGTGGCGCCAACAGTTTTCATGCTAGACAAACAAATTTAACTGAAATGTATTGGTCTCGTCAATACCTTCCGGCGCTTAAAGAGAGCAGAGTGCGCGGCTAAATTATTCTATTGAATAATTCACAATTTAAGCAATTTGTCCTTTTTGTTTCCCCCTCTATCTCTCCAATAGCGAATCTTCGATGCGTATTCCAATTATAAAGCTGTCATCCTAAAATTGTAACTTAACTTTTTATCAATTTTCAAATTAAAAGCTGAGTAACTTGATAGTTGAGACACTTGACTATAGCGTTCTCTCTTGTTTTAGTTTAATTTTACTCGTAAAATATTACTTTAGTTTTATATACAAATCCAAAATCAATACTTTTTCTTATAGTTTTATTGTTGCTTAAAAAAATAAAACTCAGATAACTTTGGTTGGTAAGTTTTGGATTTTTTTATAAAACTTTAGGAACAACTTATATTTTTAATTTCTTTATGTAAAAATAGAACTCAAAATCATGTGGCGATTCTGTGGACTTTGAAATAAGTATTGAAATAATAATCTTAACTCTTCTGATCCCTCGTATCTTCTTGTCTTATTATACATTTATTCTGATGCAATATCTTGTTTTCAAGGTTTTCCGGAGATTATGATAGCACTTATCATAAAGGATGTATTATCAGCTATTACATATATTCACTCTGAGAACTGTGTCCATGGATCTATAAGAGCTCAGCATGTTCTTATAAATTCTAGAAAAGCTGTTATATCAAATTTTCGTGATTGCCAAACTTTTATTAATCAAGGAGAAAAAAAGAATGTGCTGTATGGATCAACGGTGGGAAAAAAAAATCAGTTGTATTGGAAAGCACCAGAAGTTTTAAATCAAAACCTTTCTGGCTACACCGAAAAAATAGACATATACTCCACAGGAATCACTTGTTGTGAAATGGCAAATGGGTTTCAACCGTATCAAGGCACAGAATTAACATACATGTATATTGAAAAAGCTCGTGGAAGTCGTCCTTTGCTATTGGATCAGAGCAGTATTATGGAAGACCAAGGTAATATATTTCACAACTATTTTTAAGTGAAATCAAATATCTAAACGCTAAGAATTATAAAATATATAAAGCTTATAGGTTAAATGCTTTTATCACTGTGGACGAAGACAACTACTACTACTACTACTTGCGAAGACAACTACTATATACAAGGGTGGTCAAAAGTATTTTCACAAAAAAAAAGTTAAATATATTCATAATTTGAACTTACATCTTGTTAACTTTGGCATCAATGGAAAGGTAATTTAAATGCCGTTTGAATGATACAATACATTTCTTAACACATTCAGTACTTATTGAAAAGGACGAATTTGTGTGAAAATGTCCTTTTTGAACTTTTTTCCTCGACTTGAAAACTTAAATTTTTTGATGCAAAAAGTTTCTTCAAACAAAAATAATAGTAACTGCAAAAAGAATTTTTCAAAAATCATTTTGCTTATATTTTTTATGATTTTTTGAAAATGCTTAGAAACATGCATTTTAGCCATATTTTTCTCTTTTTCATACAAATTTTTTCCGACAGTGTCACCTTTAAAAAATCATAAAAAATATAAGCAAAATAATTTTTGAAAAATTTTTTTTGCAGTTACTATTATTTTTGTTTGAAGAAACTTTTTGCATCAAAAAATTTAAGTTTTCAAGTCGAGGAAAAAAGTTCAAAAAGGACATTTTTACACAAATTCGTCCTTTTCAATAAGTACTGAATGTATTAAGAAATGTATTGTATCATTCAAACGGCATTTAAATTACCTTTCCATTGATGCCAAAGTTAACAAGATGTGAGTTCAAATTATGAATATATTTAACTTTTTTTTTGTGAAAATACTTTTGACCACCCTTGTATAGCCGCAGAATTGAAAATCTGCCATTATGATCCGATCGTAACGAGTGATACACCAATCGAAAGCTATCGCATAAACTAAGAAGATTGCATACCAAGACTTTAGGTTAGGTTAGGTAGGAGTGGTTGGAGACTAACTATTAGTCCCCTCACTTAGGCCACAATGGGCCCCTTGTGATACCACATGATCTCTGAAAGATCCGTTTCCCTAGCTCATGGGTTTTCTGCCTTCTCGAAGTATTCTGTTCTTCTTAAGAAGCATAGTAATTTTTGAATGCTTACGTCCTGAATGGCCGCAAGGTTCGGAAGTGTGTAGCTACCTAGGGTTTGAAAGCGCTTTAGGTTATGCGCTGGGCAGAAGCATAGGAGGTGTTCGATGCTCTCCTCTTCGTCTATCTCCTTGCAGCTGCGGCAGAAGTCGTGGTTACTTAAACCCAGCCTTATCGCATGAGTCCCTATAAGACAGTGGCCCGTGAGGGCATTTAGGAGAGTGGAGATGTCCTCCCTACTACATTGTAGGAGAGTTCTTGTTCTTTTCGTATTATAGTTTGGCCATGTGAGTCTAGAATTGTGGCATGTTGAGATTGAGTTCCAACGGTTATTGGAAAGAGTATACAATCTCTGCCTGAGATGGAGCTTGCAGGTAGCCATGGGCATCCCTACCGTGTCCTTATCACGAAGGATATCGGCGGTTGTCCCCTGTCTTGCCAGCTCGTCTGCTATGCAGTTGCCCTCAATGTTGCGGTGCCCAGGCACCCAGATGAGGCTGATTCTCAGATGAGTGGCCATCTCGTTAAGAGATTTGCGGCATTCAGAGATTGTTTTTGAGCTCGTTGTGTAGGAGTCGAGGGCCCGGAGGGCAGCTTGACTATCCGAGAATATGAAGATATCACTGTCCTTATGTACAGACGTGTTCAGGTGGGTAGTGGCTTCCTGAATTGCCATCACTTCCGCTTGGAAAACACTACAGTGGTCTGGTAGGCGGAATGAGACTTTTATGTCTAATTCGGGGGAGAAGACTCCCCCACCTGTTTGGGAGTTAAACTTGGAGCCGTCCGTGTATATGTTGACGGCGTTTACGAATTGATGTGGGAGGTTGTCCCAGTCTGAACGGGTGGGTATATGAATTTTGTATCTTCTTTCGAAGTTGACTATGGGTGGGACGTAGTCTGTATAACGTGGTAGGGGTGAATGTTTTGATAGGATAATGGAGTGACCCGTGGAGCCCGTTGTCCATGCCGCTGCTTCACGGAGCCTCAGCGCTGTTGCAGATGCCCAGCTTTTGGCAAGTAGGTCCAGGGGTTGGAGATCGAGAATTGTGTTTAGAGCCTCAGTGGCGGTAGTGCGCAGCGCCCCACTGATGCAGAGTTCTGCGCTCCTTTGGATCTTGTGAAGGATCCGGAGGTTGCAGTTCTTATCTAGAGAAGGCCACCAAACGATGTTTCCGTAGAGGAGAATGGGCCTGACTATTGCAGTATATAGCCAGTGAACTATCATGGGGGAGAAACCCCACTTCCTCCCTATGGCTTTTTTACAAGCGAAGAGGGCTATGGCCGCTTTGCGTGTGCGATCTAGGATGTTGTCAGTCCAGAGGAGCTTTTTGTCAAGAATGACACCTAGGTACTTTGCTTGGTTGCTGAAGGTTAGGCGCGTTTGGTGTAGTTTTGGGGGAACTAGAATTGGTATCTTGTACTTCCTTGTAAAGAGGACTAGTTCGGTCTTTTCCGGGTTAACTCCCAGTCCACAGCCAGCCGTCCACCGGGAAAGGGTGGATAGGGCTGTCTCCATCAGATTACAAAGGGTTTGCGGGAATTTGCCCTGCAGTAGGATAACCACGTCATCCGCGTAGGCTACCACTTTTGTGCCCGCCTCTTCTAGAAGTGATAGCAGTTTGTTGACCACCAAAACCCATAGAAGAGGTGAGAGTACTCCCCCTTGTGGGGTTCCTCTACTGACATTCCTGGTCGAGAGGGCCGATCCCATAGTGGAGTGCACTACCCTGCTGGTTAGCATGGTGTGTATGAGTCCCACTATGGGCCGCTCAATGCCCAGTTCAGTCAGAGCACCAGTGATCGCCGTTGGGGTGACGTTGTTGAAGGCGCCTTCTATGTCTAGAAACGCTGCAAGAGAGTATTCCTTATTGTGGAAGCCTCGTTCTATACTGTACACTAGAGAGTGGAGGGCGGTGTCGGTTGATCTACCCTTACGGTACGCATGCTGTGCGTCAGAGAGTAGGCTATGGTCGATGGTTAGTCTGATATGGGTGTCAATTAGCCTTTCCAGGGTCTTCAACAAGAAGGAAGAGAGACTGATCGGGCGGAAGTCCTTTGGGTTGGTGTGGGAGGGCTTGCCGGCTTTCGGTATAAAAATTACCTTAACGTCCAGCCACCTTGTTGGAATATGGTTTAGAGCAAGGCAGCCGTGGAAGATGGCTGTCAGCCAGGGAAGGGACATATCTAATGTCCGTTGTAGCTGGGCCGGGAAGAACCCATCTGGGCCAGGTGATTTGAAGGGCTTAAAAGAGTTAACAGCCCACTGAATGCGGTCAGGGTTTGAAATGTTGGCAATACTCTGGTCGTCTAGATTCTCCTCTATGTGGAGGTCCTCCACTACCTGGGTATTGTTAGGGAAGTGTGTGTCTAACAGCAGTTCAAGGGTTTCCTGACTGTTTTCCGTCCAGCCATCATCATTGGTTTTAAGATAGCCAATGGTAGCTGGAGCTTTAGCTAGAATTCTTCTGAGTCTGGATGCCTCCGCAGTAGATTCTATGCTACTGCAGAAATTAGCCCAGGCTCTTCGTTTTGATATTCTTATTTCCTTTTTGTATAGGCTTAGTTTTGAATGATATAGATTCCAGGAGGATTCGCTATTGTTATATTTAGCTTTATTGAAGTAAGTTCTACACTCTCTTTTAAGGTTCGCCAGGGTTGGGTTCCACCATGGGGGTTTGTGCTTTGTTTTGCCTGTTCTACTTGGGCAAGCCCTTTTTAAGGCCTCCCCGCAGATATCGGTAAAAGTGTTGACTAGGTTATCTAATTCTTGACGGTTGTGTATGCGTGTCGGGGGAGCGAGTAGGTTCCTGCTGAGGAGATTTTTGTAGTATCCCCAGTTGGTTAATCTTAGATTAGTGATGTTCTCGGCTGGAGGATGGTCTAGACTTATTGTAAATTCTATGTACCGGTGGTCTGAGAATGAGTGTTCGGTCCCCACCTTCCACGTTTCAAGTTGGTTAAGTAGGGGATCAGATATTAGAGTAATGTCTAGTACTTCCCTCCTATTTCTAGTGATGAAAGTTGGGTCATTACCTTTGTTGCAGATGAATAGATTTGATTGAAGGAGATAATCGTAGAGTAACTCACCCCTTTCGTTGGTGTTTGTACTTCCCCATTGTGTGTGGTGAGAGTTAGCGTCCCCACCCAGGATGAGTTCCTTAGATGAGTGAGTGTGTATGAGTTGTTGTGTAGTGGTGTTTGGTAGTGGCCCTTCGTGGTCGTGAGCCAGATAGAATGATGCTATGGTGTGATGGGTGTGTTCGCTTAGCTCCAGCCTGACCGTGGTAAGGTCGCCTTCGCTAAACTGTGGAATAAGAAATGTGTTAAAGTGTGTTTTTGTGAGAATGCAGGTTCTGGTTTTACCCTTGTCCTTGGTGTAAAAAAGCTTGTAAAGGGGGGTTGATAAGCCACAGATGTTGTTACCAACAATCCATGGCTCTTGAATGAGGACTACGTCTATGTTGCCTGTTGCCAGGCGGGTGAGGAGGGCAGCGGATGCTGCCTTGCTGTGGTGCAGATTAATTTGCAGAAACTGCACCATCTTTGGGACTGGGGTCGGGCTGGGTTCCCTCCGCTTCCTCCGCTATGTCCTGGAGGACAGAGCGCCCTGGTCGGGCTGTGTCCTGGGTGCACAGCTGTTTCAGGCTCTCCGTCAGCTCCGAGTCGGTTGACACGTAGCCGGTGAGGGTGGCCTCCTCGTGATCTGGTTCGTCGTCGCTCGGGGGTTCGTACGACGCACAGGCAGCCAGGTTGTCTGCCGCTATCTTGTCTGTGTCGTAAATACGAAGCTGCACCTTATCGAACCCGTAGTTCACTCGGTGCTGCTGGGCTGCGAGGGGTTCCAAGCATGCCTGGTTCAGGAGGATGACCACGCTCATGGTGACTCGCTCGGTCTTCTCCACCTTGACCACCTTCCAACCGTCTGTTGGAAGTTTTGGGTTGAACCTGGTCAGCAGGCTGAGTATAGCCTCTGGTTCCGATGGTTCAGACGGCAGCCACACCCTCGCTCTCGGTCGAGACGGGATGTCTGCAGCCTCACAAACTGCCAGCTTGGCCCCGGGGTAGACCTCGCCGACTTTGTCAATTGCAGCCTTGTACAGTGCTGCCGATCTCTCGTCTTCGCAGGCGATCAACTTTACGTTGCCCTGGTACCACCCTGCATCAGTGCAATCGGGTGGCGGTCCTGGGTTTTCGTCCAGCACTTTCAAGGCCACTGTCGCAAGGGCCCGTCTAACCAGACCCCAATGGTTTCTTGGGATCCTTCCGCCTTCATCGCTCTGGTCGATGACTCCAATGATCTTCCGATCCTTTACCACTTCCGCAAAGGATCTCGACCATGTGCCGCGGTTGGTTACTTTGGCCTTCTTGCTCGCTGGTTGAGCTGACTCCATCGACCTCTCACGCTTGTTGCTGGTAGTCATAGCGATGTCGAAGTCTGGGATAACTGCCTTCGCCCAGGCTATGTCCTCTTGGATTTTCTGGTAATCCAATTTCGAAGTCTGATCCTCACGTATCGGATTGGTGGCCAGCCGTTTGAGGATCCTGGAAGCCTTCTTTCTTTCAAGAGGTCCAGCCTGGTTAGGTGGAACCCTCTTGAACTCCTTTGCCCTGGTACTCACCACGAGACCGGCTTTGGCGCTCCCCTCAGGTTGGAGTGACTGGTTAGCCACACCTACGCTGGTGGGAGGCTTGGGCTTGTCGCTATGGCGAGTTGGGCTTAGCCGGCTGCGTGGTTCGCTGGCCTTGGCAGGGGTAGACGTCACGTGGACTGGGGTAGTCAGAGCCGTGATCTTGCTCTTTCTTTCGTCGTTGGTTACGACTTCCGACTTTATAAGAGTGTCGGGCTCTCGTTTTGTGCAGTCTGTTTGTTTATTGTTATTTGAGTTCTCCATGTTAAATCCCACGAGCTGCGGAGAAAGGACAGGTCCACCCGGGCAGAGATCCGCCGTACCCGGGTAAGGCTGACTTAGAACAGGCGGTCGCCACTTGCCTGAGCTCACCGTTTGAGACTGAGTTATTTGATGACTCGGGCTCCCAGCCAGATTGACTCTCGGCACGGTACGAGTGACACCTTAGTCCAGCCCGGGGTGAGATGAGTTGTGTGGGTAGGGAAGAGGTAGGTTCAAAGAGTGTGGGAAGGGGGTGTGTGTGAGCTATTTGTCGGAGGCGGCAGCACAAGCGCGACGTCGGTACTGCTACGGCGCAGATACCCGCTGACTGTCCGGGGCTACTTATTTGCGCTTCATGTTGGGGGCTTGGCGGTAGCCGGGCCGTGTCCAACTTCCACGCTTATTCGTAGCTACCCTGGAGAACCAGGGCGCTCGCTATCCGCAACCTGCGACCCGTTCGGTAGCCTTCAGCTCGGCGCCCTCAGAGCCATCCCACTAGCTCTTTGGCCGAAATACCAAGACTTTCGAAATATAGATTTGTTTGGGTGAAAAAGCGGTGAAAGTGTAAAAGTAAAAGTTTAGAAAATTGGAGCTGCTGGATACGGTGGGGATAAAAGTCTCCGGCTGTTTAGCTAGTTTTTTTTTTTTAGGAGCCACAGTTTTGGGCGGTTTGTGGGCGTTAGAGTGGGCGTGGCACTCTACTGAAACTAACTTGCGCTGCGTAAGAAGCTCAGGAATCTGCACGCCAAATCTCAATAGCCTAGCTCTCATAGTTTCAGAGATCTCAGCGTTCATCCGGACAGACAGACAGACGGACAGACGGACATGGCTAGATCGACTCGGCCAGTGATCCTGATCAAGAATATATATACTTTATGGGGTCGGAAACGCTTCCTTCTGCCTGTTACATACTTTCCGACGAATCTAGTAAACCCTTTTACTCTACGAGTAACGGGTATAAAAACAAGATTTTCTTCTTCCCAAAATTAAAATGTTTTTCCCTTTGTTTGTGGGTTTGTATGCATCCCTTCTTAGTTTTAGGGTTTTGGAAACCCTATGGGTGTATAAAGTAGCTTGAAATAGAAAACGTTTGTTCTACAACTTTTGGAAAAACCCGCTAGTTTAGTGGAAAATAAAAAAAAAGCCAGATTTAAAATGCTTATAGTATCTAAACAACTAATGCTACAGAAACGTGCTATAAATCTCTGAAAAGATAATTTAATTTGCTAAATACTCTTCATATAGTAAAATTGTCTGAATATAATAGATTTAAAGTTATGACAAAAAGTTATGTTTTAAAACCATTTTTTGACTATTTTCTCAAAATTGAGTCAAACGATTTCTTTTTAAATTTCAAATAGCCCTTGATATTCCTCAACTTGTGATGTATAACACTTTTTGCCCTAAAAATTTACCGTTTGGAAGATATTAAGCGATAAAAGTGCAACTCGTTTTAACTCCGTATACGAAATATTTCATACTTATAGGAATAAACAAGAAAAAAACCAATTTGATGAAAAATATTCTTATTAGATTTTTTCAAACGGAAAATCTGTTATGGTTTTATGGTCCTTTACTAGCATGAAGCTAATCGAAATAGGAAACTTGATCTATTTGTTCTACCACTTTGGAAAAACCCGCTAGTTAAGCGGGAAATGTAAGAAGCGACAGATTTCTCTTGGAATCTGAAACTATACAGCCCTTGAGATTCCAAACTTGTGCTATTCAAATAGGTAACTTGTGCCTAATTTAAGGTGGCGTTCAGCTAAGATTAGGGGTCGAATCTGTGTTTGGTTTTTCAATAGCCAAGCCATATGGGAACGACTCCTAGTCATGGTATTGGGGTACTTAAACTCTTGTGCAAAAAAAAAGTAGTGGCGAACACGTCTTTAGCAAAAATTATATTACATTCGAAAAAATAAATAAACTATATTAAATTTATGTATTCGGCACGCTACAAAAGAAAATTTACGTGTAGGTAAATGATTATTTACTTTGCGGGCCGAAATCATAAATTTAATATAGTTTATTTATTTTATTGAATGTATCATTCTTCGTCACAATTGTTGATATCAGAAAGTTTTGTTAAAGGAGCGTTCGCCACTACTTTTTACCTCCTTAAGAGGTGTTTTTGTTTGATATATAAATATTTCGCAAGAAAGGAGATTATATAGTTATTTGGCTCAAGATACCCGAATAGGTTCTCATAACAAAAGGATGGATCTACAAAAAGGAGACGCAGCTTCCTGCGCCCACCTTCCTACCTTTTGAAAAATCTGATCTAGACTGCAAAATAAATTTTACTAAGGGGAGGGGTCGAAAATCTAATGGGGTTACAAAAGCTTGATTTCTTTAAGGTGAAGTTAATCGTATGTGTAACAACAGACAGACAGATTAAACGTTTTGGGCGTTTTTTGGCGAGTGCAAGAAGCTCTAGAATTCTTATCTAAACATTCTACTTTTTATGTTTTTCGAGATCTCAGCGTTCATACGGACAGCCAGTCAGATATGGCTAGATCGATTGGGTTTCAGGATCAAGAATATTTATACTTTATAGGGTCGGCAACGCTTCCCTTAACCTGTCACATAATTTCGAATGCATCTAATATACCCTTTTACTCTACAAGTAACGGGCTTAAAAATATTATTAGTTGACAAATAATTGACATAATTTCCGATGAATCTAATATACCCTTTTACTCTAAAGTAACGGCCTTAAAAATATCTAAAAGTTGACAAAAAATTATTTTAAAATGAAAAACTTTTTGTCGGGGAAGTAATAAAATAGGGATACTCGTTCGCTTTGTAGGGCAGGTTGTTCTCCATTTTCGTATTTTTGTTAATTGATTCGACAACTTTGGGGGCGTCGCCATATATCGGTGCGCTTTTCAGTCAATGAAACTGGGTCCTGTAAAATGCAAGTATAAATATTTGAAAACGATAATCGATCGTCTATAAGTAACCAATATCTATTTTTTTTTTTTTCACCCCGTCCAGAGTTGATAATATTAAATTTCAATGATTTGCTTAATTTGACATCTCACTAAATCATAAATATAATGGGTATAAAACCCGTTGAGTAACTAGCCAAGTCGATCTACCCAGCTCCGTGTGTATATTCGTATAAACGATGAGATCTCGGATACGATAAAATTTAGTTTATTAGAGGCATCGGGTAGCCGTCTTTTTGATAGGTTTTGCGTTGATCTGCATGAAGTCGCATAAAGTCTTTACTCGTTTGTCATCTTTTTCACCAAAACGATGGAGGAGCTGTGAGGGCTGTTTGCCCCCAACTCGAGACGCCACCGACGCATGACCTACCCCTGGATTTTTGTGTTCTTCGGCTTATACCCCTGCTTGATTGGTTTGTTTCCTCCTTCATTGTGATCTGATACTATGCCATGTTCGATACTTCCGTCATGGTGTTGAAGTCTGTCTGTTTTTCCAGGAATTTCGGCAGTGGCCGGAGTTGTTTTGCAGAGAACTTCTGTTCTTTATTTTATGAATGCCAAAAGGGAACTGACTTACAGCTAACAAAAATTTAACTTAAATTTAACTGGCATCCGGCCAGACGCTGTGTCAGCAGTTTGGCCGGAGCGAGCTCTTGGACGATCGGTCATCGCCGTCGCCCGGTTAACTTAGTTAACTACTCCCCCCGGCCTGGGTGACTTGCCGATAGGTCAAGCCGATGCAGATCAACGCGCTGAATATTGCTCCTGCAATTAGTACCATCTGATATGACCGATAGTCGTTGACCTTCTTCCCGAATTTTTTGATATGCTCCAAATTACGCTCACTCAAACGGTGAAGGTGTGGAAGACTGAGAACGTTGCGCTCCATGGTGACATTCAGGGAAGGTGAGCTGGCTACTCCTGGAGCCCTTTTCTGGGCTGTGTCATGGTTGACAAATCGGGTTTCGTTGACCGTGGCACTCTCGGTAAAGGTGATGAGGTATGTACCCCGTATATGGACGGACATAAGTGCCATTGTCCACACTCACGCGAGCGTTTATAATGACAATCCCATCGTCGACGTAAGTAACGGGATGCAGGTCACTTTGCTGGATCTCGCAATGCGCAGTGCCTCTAGCGTGGAGTTCTTGGGCGCACGATCTTCTTAGCGCCAGCTGGCAAAACGTAGCCCCTGGTGTTATGGAGCAATTCTTCAGCGTGTGGATCTCCCCATCGCATTCCGCTATCACGTTATCTTCCAGCCTGAGCATGGTGTCTTGATGCGACACGGGAAAAATAGTAATCCTATTGCAGGCTGACTTAATTTTAGGAAATTTAATAATAAAGTGTAAAATGTTAACGGATTGAAGGATTTTAACGGATGCTACGGACAAAACGTCTTTAATCGCGGTCTCGGCGGGCTCTTCCATCCACACACTTTTCAGGTCTGCATGATCTAGTATGCTAGGGCTAACGATATTAACTTTAGCAAGAGTTACTTCGAGCATTAAATTTTGCAGCTCCATTGCGATCATCCTATTTCGAGTTAGTAACATCTCGAATAGATGGCCCGTATCAATTTGGGATTCTTTAGCCGACCTCAAAAGTTGATTGACAGTTGTGGAAATTATATTGATTTGGTCCTGTACTTTGTTATTGATATTTAATTGCCTATTGCTTGCATTTATTAGTTGGAATTCTTTAAATTTCATATTTTCAAAATCTTCAGCGTCTGGCGTTCCCGCCACTACCTTCAACGCCGTCCCTAGGAAGTCTAAGCTACTCTATGATGGATGCTCAATGAGTCGAGCAGGTCACGCAGGTGAGCGACATCAACGCTCAAAAGTTTTTGCATGTGCGACTGGGGGAACATGTTGGTCATTCCGTCAGTCTCTTCTACCACGCGCCTATATTCTGAGAGATTCGCTGAGTGTTTTACAAATGCGAATTCCTCCCATACCAAAATTCGACCATCAACGATGGGAATGTATTTAGCTTTTGTCCGTGACGCGTTCCGATGTTATGGTCAAAAGGAATAGCAGGGGTATGGATGTAAACCTGTAATTCGAATATACTGTAATGATTGTTCAAAACGGGGTAGCCCACCACCAAAGCATGGAAAATAAAGCACGATTAAAAATAATAGTAATAAAAAACTTACGCCAAGTGGCTAGGGATAAAAGCAATAAAAAATTAAAAATTACCAGGCGAGCAATAACATGGTTATGCTTGGCCTACTTAAGGTTGTCCTTGTGGACCACCCTCCCCTTAATGAGGACTGTAGTCCCCATGTCCGCTTCCACAGTTTTTCTCTTCACACAATGGTGAGAGTTTGTTGCCTAGTCGTTTGTTGGATTTCACTAGGACTTTTTCGCCAACTTTTAACACCCTGTTTTGTCGGGAAGCATTTTCCCTGTTTCGGAGCTTATCTTGGGCGTGTTTAGTCTTATCCTGTACCTCGTATTGTGGGTCATTCGATTGTGTTTAAACCACGTCGGCTGGCAGTGGCCAGCAGAATTAACTCAACTCCCTAATGTCTTTATCAATTTTAAGACATCTAGCAAGCTCTACAAGAGTGCTGTGGAAACGTTCCACCTGTCCGTTTGAGACACTGGAGGGGCGGCGGACGTAAGGAAATATTTTTTGTCTGTGGAGAAAATGTCTATATGTAGCAATTCTCCTACATGAGATGGGACTGGTGTTTCACCAAGCATATGTTTTTTGGGATGTCTGTCATATTTTGCCTTAGCGCATGTCTAGCAATTGGCTACAATCTCGCTCGCTAGCTTGTCCATTTTCGGGAAGTAGTATTCTTTAGGAACAATAATGTCCGCGAGCTATTCAAGCAATGACTCCTTGCATGTGAAGTCAATGTTATGCCGTCTTTTGTTTCCGAAGAGTACGAAGCTGCGTTTTGACGGAAAGCGTGCTTCCTCCAGAGTTATCTGGTTTTAAAGGCAATTCAAAGGTTTGTCCGTAGTCTCACTGTGAATTGTGGCTGCGCACGAAAGAGCTTCTTCCTCTTCCACATCGTTAAGTTGTTGTCTTGAAAGGGCATCCGTAACGAGGTTTTCTTTGCCGGGCTTGTAAAAAATTTTAGCGCCGGACTCGTCGATGCGAGCTTTCCACCTTTGGATTTTCGCATTCGGATTGGATTCCGACACTGCGAAGGTCAACGGTTGGTGATCAGTAAAGATACTTATATCTTTAACTGCATACAAATAATGGCGCAGTTTGGCCAGCGCCCAAACTATGGCTAACAGCTCCCTTTCGTTGGTAGCGTAGTTAACTTCTCTATCCTTTAAGGTTCTGGAGATCATAGTTATGGGTCGCCCCTCTTGGGACAGCACCGCGCCGATGCCGTGCGCTGAGGCATCTGTCGTTAAATCTGATGCCTTTTTGTAGTCGGGATATCTGAGGACGACATCTTCGGAAGCCAGAATGTTACGCAGCTTTTGGAAAGCCAGCCGTTGCGGCTCGCTGAACTGTACCTGGATATTTTTGGATCTGTGTCTACTGACACTTCCATGTTCCCCTTTCAGAATGTTCGAAATGGGCCTAGCTATTGACGCAAAATGTTTAATAAAGCATCTATAATAGCTAGCCCCAAGCCCAGGACTGATCTGACCTCAAATATGTTTTTAGGCTCCGCGAATTCCTGAATGGCCATGGTTTTTTTCGGGTCTGTAGTGGCCCCGTTGTTGGTGACTATGAACCCTAAAAAGCTAACGCTTTTCTTAAAAAAAATTGATTTTTGTGCTGATACCCTCATGTTGGCATCGTGCAGGCTCTTAAGAACCCAATCTACGTGCCGGATGTGGGACTTTTCGTCCTCTGAGAAAACAATAACATCATCAACATAGACATAGCAACATTTGCCGATCTGCTCTCGCAGTATATCGTGTTCTTTGGAAAATGCTGGCCCCATTTTTTAATACAAATGGCATCTGCGAAACTCGTATTTTCCTCCGTTAACGGAAAAGGAAGTTTTTTCACGGTCGCGTTCTGCCAGTGTGATTTGATGATAACCGGACTTCAAGTCCAGTGTTGTGAAATACTGGGCCTTGCCCAAGTTTCCTAATATCATCGAGATGTTCGGCATGGGTTATCGCTCGGGTATTGTTTTCTCGTTCAGCTTGCGAAAGTCCAACACCAAACGCATTTTCCGCTTGCCAGTTTCGGCGGTAACCTTTTTATCTACTACCCATATTGGGTTATTGTAGGGGGATTTTGACTTTTGGATTATGCCATTTTTTAACAGGTCTTGAATTTCGCCATTGACGAAATCGGCTGCTCCCATTGGATATGGGTTAAGTTTGGCATAGATGGGCTCCTCATCGACAGTTCTTATGGTAGCTACCACCGACGTGTTGTAAGGTAGGGCCTCATTAGGGTCCGTGAACGCTTTTTTCCTGTCGCTGAGCATTTTCAAAAATGCTTTTCTGACCAGAGGTGGTGCATCCGGGCAGTCCAATCCTTCGTATGGGCGGATGAATTTCCCCGCTACTCTATGTCTGATGAATGGTAGCAGGGATTTTCCCCTAAAAAATTAATGGCATCCGAGTCATACTCGCAGATGGCGTCATCGTCTACCTTTTCCGCTGCACTGGAGGCTGCGTCGGCGAAGTATCAGAAGTATCTGCGCCCTGAGCTATGAGGATAATTCTTTGCCTCTTGGGAGGGCCCGAGCGTCCAGACGCAGCCGCCTTCGCGTTCTGGTAAGCCGGGGCACGGGACGGCTGTAACATTTTGGAAAGCGACGGATCCACGTCCATGGGCTCCGGTGTGTTTCTCGGAAGCCTGTCGCTGCGTGGAGCAGAGTGTACTTGCGCCTTGTAGTTTTTAGTAAAGGGCGGGTTCTTCCCGGCACCTATTTGAGAATTTGTTTGTGGAGGGGCTTGTTGCCGTTCCTGCGCTTTTGGGAATTGCTTGCGCTCTCTATCCTCTTGGTTCCTTGCAAACGTTGTTGCGAAGATGTTTCTCTCATGGTTGGATTCGACTTCCTGCGCCAAGGCGAGAGTTGTCGGCATGTCTTTGGGTTTTGCCGAGAAAAGCACATCAGTGAGGCTGCGCTTTAGCCCGGAGATAAACACCCGCAAAGCGTCTTCACGGAATTTATCGCACAATACCTTAGCCATGGCCGCCTCATACGTCATATTGACCTTGTTTGTTAATAAGGTGAGTTTCTTTTCAACCTCATCATAGTACTGTAACAAAGTTAGACCACCCTGTCTTAGAGTGCCTAACTCTTGCTCGATGACGTGCATCAGTCGCTTGTCACTGTATGTGAAGTCCAAGCGATTTATAATCGCGTCGAAATTCAACACAGTCCCAAACAAAGATAGCACAGCATCAGCGGGACCCCTGACCTTACTCCTAACAATTATGACCGCTTGATAGTGGCGGGAGCTGCCATCATACCGTCTGAAAATGTGGTAAGCGGCTACAGCTGCTTGTCCCCAAGATACGTACGATTCTTCCGTTCCCGCAAATTCGGGCAGACATTTAACGGCATCTAAAGGCTCGTTACATTGTATGTCTTCTCTTATTTCTATGGCCACATATGTTTTTATCTGAGGGGTCTGGGCTGGAGCGCGGCCGTATCGGATTGGCAAAAGTGGAGTGGCGAGACAATAAGACAACTAAGACTGCGATGCTAATGTCAAGAATTCGAGCATAAGCAAAGAGACATATAAAAGCTGAATTAAATGCACCCAATTAAACGAAGCAATGAGACGGTGTTTTTATTAATTATGATCAATTAGTATTTAAATCTTCTGCTAGTAGTTTATTCTTTAGCTTCGGTTGAGATATTTAACTTCCAAATTTTCTGTTAGCTGCACCAAAATATTAATTTAGTTATTCACAAAAAAGAAAATAATATGCAAACAATACGCAATAATAAATATCTTGAATAGCAAACTGTCACTATTAATTATATATTCTAATAACATATAATTAATTTGTAAAAAATATATTATTATGTAAAAATATATATATAATGTAATATATTTATATCAAGCTGTCAATCAATTAATGAGTGTTAGTTAATTACGATATTAATGTTAAATATTAGTATGAAGCTGCAGAAGGTTTTCCTGTAGTGTATGTGAATTTTAACAAAACTGTGTTATGGATTTTCTCACTTACATGGTTCCCTAATTTTTACCGCAGTGGGTATTTTATGTTGAGCGCCAATTAAACTTTTAGTATTCCCCTATCGGTGCTGACGTGATCCCGCGCAGCAGTCTAGGTTTAAGGCAGGCCTACTTTTCGCGGCTAGTGAGCTCGTGGGCTCGTGGGGAGGCCCGGAGCAGCAGCAGTGAATTGTGGACGGCCGGTTGGCTGGCCGATATACGTATGTTTGTTACATTAAAATTTACAGAGCAATAAGTGAATATCAAGAAATCATTATATCATTATAATGCGAACATAATACGCGAATTGGATCATGTAACTCAAAATTAGTCTTACAAATTTCTGGGTAATAGGTCGAAAATGACGAGTTGACCTTACAGGGATGGAGAACTGTATTTGACTAATCAGGTAGCTTGAATTTACAAGTCCACTGATTAATTGGTGAAGGAACATAACACAATGGCAGGCCCGGCGATCCTTGAGGGAGAGCAGGGTCAGTAGACGCAGTCTATCCACGTAAGATGGTAGGTGACGATGTGTTTCCCAGTTTAAACCACGTAATGCTAGCAAAAGGAACTGTTTCTGTACTGATTCGATAAGCTCCTGATACTTAGCATATTGAGGTGACCATGCACACGAGCAGAATTTTAGGATTGACGAACCAAGGAAATGAATAAGTGTTTCGTGGTATAGGGTCCTCAAATTCCTTTGACCAACGTTTGACAAAGGCAAAAACCCCTTTTGCTTTTCTAAATATGATGCCAATGTGATCAGTGAAGTTTAAGTTGTGGTTGAATAAGACTCCAAGGTCTGTAACGGAATTTATGCGTTCAAGATCACTCGACCCAATAAAATAGCTTCTGAGGAAAAGATTCTTTCGATAAAAGGACATTAAGTTACATTTATAGTTGTTTAAAAACAGCTAATTCTGAATGCACAAAGAATGCAAATTATTCAAATCGGCTTGCAAGTGCAAATATTTACGTCGTCCAGCATACATCACAACATGAGAGGAGAGAACTACATGAGGCAAGTCATTTATTCATTCAAATTTAATTTTTTTCTTAAAAATACCAAACGCTTAAAAGATAGATAGACAGATAATTCTGTTCTTTTAGGGATCATATACACATTAATTGTGGTTTTTTTTTTATAGTAAAAAAAAGCTTTAAACAGTCTTCATTGGTTTTTGCTGCTCTTCTATCATAAATTATATTTCCAGCCGCACTGAACACTCGATCGCTCTTTGTGGAGCTAGCTGGAACGCAAAGAAAGTTGTCAGCGCATTTTGCCAAGAGGGTCTTCTCGCTGTAGATATTCTTAAATTAATCAAATATTAATTGGGATTTAGTGCGATTGAAAACAAACTTACCTTCCTGTATTCAAGCGGATTGGAATCAGCTTTTGTATGGACATTTTCGAAATACTGCCTCGTTGAAATTATAGCGTCAACATGAGGTGTTTTAGTTTTTTGCGCAATCTTTTCCGAATGTTACGCAAACATTGATGTTGATGAAGTTGATGGTGTTGGTGGCTCAGACATTACGGATACCGGGGACATTTGTATTTCAGTTAATTCAATTTCGAGAGCATTTACAGCCTGATCCACCGAGGTCTTTGTTGAAAATGCCTCCCTCTTGAACCGCGGGTCCAACAAAGCCGCAATCTTCGTAACTTTTCTTGTTTGGTACGGAAAGAGCCTCTTTATGTAGATGGCACTTTCTAGGTGTTTCTTCTTAGGCGGTCGCAGCAAAAGTGATCTTTATTGCACAGATTTTTACAGCCTTAGCCTATTTCACAAGAGTTGGGGGTATACAGTATGAGGGAGTGAGACAAGCATAGTGTTTCTGTAACCGAGATGTAATATTTAATAAAAGTGTGACCTAACTTAATGTAGTATGTATGTATAACAGATGCTTAGGGATATGTATGTGTGTGTGTGTGTGTGTCTGCTTGCTACATTTATTATATCTTTAATGATGATTTGATCTTTAGCTCGATGATTTTATGGTATAAGCTTAAAGAAATAGGAATTATTAATGATATTGACACTTTAGTATTCGTTGATGTCTGAAGGGTCGCCTCTTCGAATGGCTGTACCAGTTCATTAAAAACTTAAGTTTTAAGCCGTGAGTGGGTCAGGGACTTTAACAATTTTCAGAAGGGTTTTGGAAACAGCATCTTTTATTTGTATCAATCGTTTAATAACCTTTAAGGAACTTTTCCATTTTGTTGACATCTCTTGTACAAGAGAGTATGGAAACTCCCGGTCTTTAGCTTTTCTTAGCTTGGAGTAAGCAGTGATGCTGCTCTGGAAGAATGTTACAATATGTTTGCATTTCTCAATTAAAATTTTTACAATTGGCAGCCAATTGCATCTTGTACAATTAAATTAAGTGTATGTGCAAAGCACGTCATATGTAGTTTTTGCAAAAGATTACATGCTTTTATCATGGATGCTGCATTGTTGGTAACTACTGCGGTTACTTTATCCATGACCTCCCACTCTTCAAGTACTGCTCTTAAAGATCTCTCAATATTTCAATTTTCTGGTCATCGTCACTTAACAACTTGCTGGTTGACAATACACAAGACTTAAAGCAACTTTGGTGAACAAAATGGCAAGTTACAGTAAGGTAATGATCATTGACTCGCGAGGACCACCCATCCGTTGTTATTGCGCGTTGTTTTACATCCTTTAATATTGTTTTTATGTTGGTCTGTATGTCGTTATACATGTTTAGGAGCAAAACATTGCGCAATGTCTTACGGCTCGGTAATATTTCATATTTCGAGTAACTCATGTCAAGTAACGACATGTCAAAATGCCTTATCTTTGACGATTCTAAATGGCTGCATATCTATTGCTATCATTTTGACTATTGCGTTGTCCAATTTCATTTTTCTTTCCACTACTGATTTCTGTATATATTTAGCTCTTTTAGGATCAAAAAAGGTTTTAATTGTCTCAATTGGCTTTTCGGATTATGGTTGGAAAGATTCGATGTGTTGCCACTGGTTTTAACAATTTTGGCACATATGTTGCACTAGGCGAAATCTGCAGTTATGTATTTCAAACACTTCCATACCTCCGATCTACTTTTAAATTTGTTCTCCGTTTTGTTTTCCTTGTCGGAAATAGGTTCTGCGTATAAAAAAAATTAGTATAAGAGCATAAATAAATGTGAATAACAAAATCAAAACAAGTGAGAAAGCAGCAGTCGAGCGTACCCAACAGCAGTGTACGATACCATGTATTGAACATATTTTTAAGTGTTTTTAAATTAACTCCTTACATGAACACTGCAAATACTTGTCCATTGTTATCCTCGTGTCCTGCCACCAAGTACGAACCTATATAATTAAAAAGAAACAAATTGTACATAAATAATAGGCGAAAAATAGTTTTCAACTACAAACCTCGTTTTAAGACAAATTTCACAACATATTGCAATGTTGCATGGCCAAAAGAATCGATTCTAAAAAAAAAAGAATCCATTGTTTTGCCGGGGGTAAAGAATCGATTAAATCGAATCTGAATCCAGCTCTAGTCCTAGGTGGCTTCCTTGCGGAACACCACGTCACGTGAACAAGATTAGAGATTGAGCTTTCAAAAACTTCTCTCTGAGTCCGGTTTGATAAGTATGTTGAAATCTACTTAGTCAACGTGATCGGGAATCCTAACAGTATAAGTTTTTTCAATAATAACTGATGGTTCACGGAATCGAAAGCCTTACTGAATTCCGTAACAAGACATCAGTTTGATTATAATTTTTAAAAGCGCTTCTGATAACTTAAGTAATTTTAAGAATATTTGTAGACGTTGACCTTTGTTTCTTAAAGCCATGCTGAGTCGGGGACGATACTGAGCTGCATTCTTGCTGGAACTGAGCGGCAATTAACTGTTCAAAAAACTTTGGAATTGCGCTCAGTTTTGCGATTCCACGGAATTTTTTAATGTCCGACTTGCTTCCTTTTTTATGAAGTGGGATGATAAAACTTCAGGGAAATAAGAGTGTAGAAGGGATATTTGAAAAGTTTAGATATCGGTTTGCACGAAGCATCGGCAAATTTTTTTTAAAACACAGCTCGGTACAACTTCAGGGCCCGAAGAGAAAGACATCTTGATTGTTTGAAGATTTTGAGAAACATCGTCCTCACTTATAAGGGGCATGAAAATACAGTTGGAGTGAGGGAGAGGGTTGGGTATTATAAAGCGTTATCGTAACTAAAAGATGAGTACGTAGACAGGAAAAAAAGTTCGCAATATCGGGGTCACAAGAGGAGGATGTAGAATCAAGGTGAAAACAAGACGGAAATTGTTGTGATTTTTGTTTCGAATTAACAAAGGTATAGAACTGTTTTGTTTTATCTTGGAATTCGGTTCTACAACGGTTTAGGTAACTATTGTAGCATTCGGAGTTATGGATTAAGAAATTAGAACGAGCAGTTAGATACCTCGAGTGTTCAGCTTGCAGCCCGGTTCTCTTCAATTTCTTAAACAGTCTGGACATAGAGTTTTTCAGGAAATAGAGGGTCTGAGAGAACCAAGGGGGATTATGAGACGCGTTTGCAGAGAGAAATGAGACAAACATATCGAAAGCTGAATAGAGTAAACCATAAAACTGTTCTACAATATGATCATCGTTTGAATCCATGAAGTACCAATCGAGTTCGGATAAATACGTATTCATTTCTGCGAGCTTAGCTGTACGAAATCAACGAAACGATCTAGGTTCGATTTCGGGACATGCCAGTAATGGCACTGGTGCTTCTAAAGTAACCTCAAGTGTATAATGGTACACGTCTTCGGTATTAGACGGAGGGATAGTTCGAGTTACGTATGCATTTGGAAACTCTGAAGCAAAAATAAGGTTTACAACCTTACCAGAGCAATTCAAGACTGAGTAAAGATGTCCTAATGAAAGGATCAATAAGACCGTGAACAAACGCATGGGACGATGTGGCAACGAGAACATTTGAATCAGTTGAGGGCATCCAAGAAATGGCAGAAAGGTTAAAGTTGCCCATAACAATAAGATGATCGTTATTGCCAAGGGTTGAATGAATACTCTATACTTGAGCCATGTGCTGAAGTTAGAGGCTACTATCAGACCGAGGGGGAACATACGAGTATAATATAAAATCGAAATAATCGTGAACCTGAATCCGAACAGCAACAAACTCTAATGCTCTGTCCGTACCAATCAACGGAATACTTTGAAAGACAAGATCGCCCTCGACGGCAATAATATAATTTTCCGCAAATATTTCGCAGTCAGACACAGAGGAATTAAGCCACGTTTCAGTAAAAGCAATCACATTGGCATTGAAGGAGACACTGTTGACGTGCAGTTTACTAAGTTTGCCCAATAAACTGCAAACATTTTAGAAGTGTAGGGAAAAATTATTTTTTGATATTTTGGAACGTTGGTTGAAGAAATATGAGGTCCGTGAACCCGAGGAAATATAGAATGCCTTATCAGCCTTATCAAGATGTACCTTAGGAAGTCCACAAGGTCGGCACACTTAGGGTGAGCAAGGTTGTCTCAAAGCCAGCAACCAATTGTGGTCTGTCGAGAGGTGATTTTGTCATTTAAGTGGCAAGGTTTGATGCAGCAGGCAGACATAGTATGTTTTTATATAGTTGTCTAATATATACGCGTAGACAAACAATTTAGATGTAGAAAGCGCAGATTGCAATGGATAGTTAGGGATAGTTAGAAGGATGAAGTTTTTTGCGTTTTTCTCTTAAAAGATTGTACTTTTCAACGAACTAAAATTAAAATTTATTATAGATAATAATAATAAATATAGATAACCCAAGCTAAAATTGGAAAATTGTACATACTTTTCAGTTTTTTATTTAAAAAAAAATAACTAGAAGACGCACTCAATCCATTTTCATACACGATTAAGTATGGGAGAAAACAAATTAAAAACAAGGAAAAACGCTATAGTCGAGTACCTCGACTATCAGATACCCGATACTCAGCTAAAGGGACCAAAGGGAAATGGAGATATGCTAGTAGCAAAGCGAGATTAAAATGCGCCAGCTACCGGCGGTAGACAGATTAAAGCGTTATGGGCGTTAGAGTGGGCGTGGCAACACTTTTTTTGGATCAATCGATAGGTATTGACGAGACCAATACATTTCAGTTAAAATTTTTTTTTCCAGCATGAAAATTGTGGGCGTCATAGGTTTTGGCGGTTTGTGGGCATAAGAGTG
Organism: Drosophila subpulchrella; assembly: GCF_014743375.2. Lineage (NCBI taxonomy): Eukaryota > Metazoa > Arthropoda > Insecta > Diptera > Drosophilidae > Drosophila > Drosophila subpulchrella. The sequence continues at coordinate 615,423 of NW_023665697.1, read as the reverse complement.
GGCGTGTCATATTCTGGTAACAAACTTGCGCTGCGTACAAGGCTACGGAATCTAAATCTGAGATCCCAGTTCTCTATCTTTAATAGTTTCAGAGATATCCACGTTCATATTTACGAGTTTTTGAAGTTTGGGGGCGGTTTGTGGGTGCTAAAGTGGGCGTGGCAAACTTTTTTTTGGGTCAATCGATAGGTATTGATAAGAACAATACATTTCAGCTAAAATCTTTACTCTAGCATCAAAATTGTAGGAGCCACAGTTTTGGGCGGTTTGTGGGCGTTAGAGTAAGCGTGGCACTCTGCTGAAACAAACTTGCGCTGCGCCTAATCCCAGTATTGTAGCTCTTATAGTGTCCGAGATCTCAGCGTTCATACGGACAGACGGTCAGACGGACAGACGAACATGGCTAGATCCACTCGGCTAGTGATCTGATCAAGAACACAAGGTGAGTTCCAAAGTAAACAGGACTTTTAAAAAAAAGACAGAACAAATAGTTTTTTCGGCAAAATCAATTTATTTTATTCAAAATAGTCTCCTTCTTTAATACGGCGTTTTGCACGGTCCAACAGCATGTCGAACGAGTGTTTTAGCTGGTTGCCCGGTATGGCCGCCAGTATGCCGGTGCAAGCCTTTTGAATGGCCTCTACGTCTGCATAACGCTTTCCTTTCATCGGCAAATGAATTTTTCCGATTAGGTAGAAGTCGCACGGTGCCATATCAGGTGAATACGGGGAGTGGTTGATGGTTAAAATGTGATTTTTGGTCAAATAGTCGGACACAAGCGTCGATCGATGAGACGGCGCATTATCGTGCAACAAACGCCAACTTCCATCTTCGCGATATTCGGGCCGAACATCATCATTATAATCAAATTATTAGAAAAAAATTGTTTGTAAAATATTGTTTTTTAATTTGTTTAATGTTAATTTGACATATTCTGATTTCATCACAAAAGTATACTTAATTTATTTATTTATTTATTTAAGATCATAGTAAAGTTTACAAAACTAACAGTTTACTAACCAACATAGGGGGTGTATTGCTAGATACTAGGCCTTCGACTACGTATTTAATTAAGCTACATTTATATTTGTATAATATATTTTAGAAATGCAGCATACCCTTAGGCATACGTAAGTCCTTCCTTATGAATGACAGAAATTGTGAACATTTTTTAGAGACGAACCAAAAAAGTTGATATTTCTCTTTTCGAAATATCGATATTTCATTCGATTGTTTGGTTTTAAAAATAAAAGAAGCGGGAATGAATGAAAAAAGTAGAATTTAGATGTTAGGCAAACTAAAATCAAATATTGGCGCGCAAAACGTACATTAAAACCTGAAGGAAAAAAATACGGCATACTTTTGGGCATTCTTAGTAAAGCTCATCAAAATGGTTCGACTTCAAATTAAACCTTCAATTAAAACTAAAATTACTGAAAACTAAGGTAAAACCGCATCGAGTCGGCGATGAGCGATTTTAGTAAATTAATCAAAGAATTTATTTTTGAAGTAATGACTCCATTTGGGGATGGCACTCAAAAGCACTCGAAAAGCAAAGTACTCAATTGCTAAAAAAAAAAACTGTAAAAATCAACGAAAAAGTTTCTTTTAGAAAACAAGTAAGACATACGAGCTATTTAATATTTTTTACTTGTTGAAAATAATGACTTCTAAAAGTTTTGTGAAGAAGTCGAACAGCAACATCAGCATTCGTGACTTCTAGATTTTTTTCATTTCCGTCAATATTTGTTTAAGTTTTTACTTTTTTACGGTAAAAGAAAACTTCTTGCCCGAATTCTTTGAAACTTTGGCATAAATTAGTTTAATGTATTATTATTATAATATTATTATAATAATATTATTATTTTCTTTGAAAAAACGTATTTTTGTCCAAAAATCGGATCGGCTGGTTCAGTGTGCAGTGTTGAAAAGCACTCAAGGATAGTAAAAAGACCGACAATTTAAGCACGTAACAGCGCTGTAAATCTTTCGGTCATCTTAACATTTAAACTTAACTTTAATAAATATTCAATTTAAAAGCTGAGTAACGGGTATCTGATACTCGAGACACTCGACTGTAGTGTTCTCTCTTGTGTTTTTTTGAGCCATTCGTTATGTCGGTTCCTGGCTGGAATCAACGAACCCACTACATTTGGTGTTGTTTCCAGATTCGACTTCTACCTCGAGCTATGCGGCTGAATAAATGCCGCATCTTCCGTCTAACCTAACCGTCCCGTCTTGTCCTTGTAATTCTTCCTAAAACTGCCAGATTGTAAGCCAGTCAACAAAGTTACGCCAGTTTTTCGTTAATAAAGTTCGCTGTGGCCCCGGTGACGATTGTGGCTTTGTATGCGGTTCCCCCAATCGACACCGCTGTGGACAACTGCTGCTCGTGCTCGATTTGCTAGCCGGCTAGTTTGGAGGTAACACAATCGTCACTGGGGGATAAGATCGCCACGCTCGTTGGCAGCATTTGACGCTCCTGACACCTACTTAGCTGCACACCTAGCGGAACAAGCGTTGAATCCGACATCCTCGTGTCCGCCACATTTTCGTTAAACCTCTTAAAGGTTTCTGATGTGTGTTGTAAGGCCTCCGTAAGGTGTTGGTTTGCTGTCCCTGTTGGTGTGGTGTCCACCGTCCTCCAAGAGGTGCGTGGGTGCCGCCGCCGACGGAGGATGCGGAGAAATATATGCATCGCTCGAGGTGGAGGTCAAATTCGGCAACAAACAACTGACCGCCATCGCTAAACTGTAACCATCCTCGACCGTCAAGGAACTACTCCGGCAATACCTTAGAGTAGCGTCGTGGTACCGACGATTTGTACCAGATTTGTAAAGAATCGTCAATCCATTGAATGACTTACTACGTAAAGGTAGTAAGTGGGAGTGGACACCGGAGCACCAGATGGCGTTTGAGGAAGTGAAGGCAAGACTCGTGGCAGACCCGGTACTAGCATGTCCCGGCTTCAGCAAAACATTCACCCTACAAACAGACGCCAGCGACTACGGCATCGGAGTGATACTGACCTAGGAGACCGAAAAGGGCGAAAAGGTAATCTTTGAGAAGAACTATTCAACAACGAAGAAAGATTACTTGGCAATTGTCTGGGCGATCCGAAAACTCAAGCAGTATATGGAAGGTTACCACTTTAAAGTAGTAACCGATGATATGGCTTCAGGAGGGATCGCCAGATAGGCCCTGGAGTATCAACAGTACGACTTCGAGATAGCGTACAGAAAGTGTTAGCTAAACGTGGTGGCTGACGCCTTGTCAAGACAACCACTACCAGAGACGCTACGAGGCTTGAAGGAGACAACGGCGCCAATGGCTTCAAAAAGTTGCAGCTGGATCAAGGACATGTGCGAAAATATAAGGATCCAGCCGTAGAAGTATCCGGACTATGTGATGGAAGGCGAGACTCTGACATATATAGAAATGTACCACATAGAACGGGCAGCGAAGACGCCGCATCATGGAAGATGTGCGTCCCAAAGTCGCTTCGGGAAACAGTGCTAAAAGAAAACCACGTCGCACCATGAGCGGGGCATGTTGGAAGCCGAGTGCTAACCCAAGTGCCAGAGGAACCGTGGGCCACGGTATACGGGAACTTCATCGGAACCCTACTAAGCCTACCCAACAAGAAAAATCAACAGAACGAGCGAACAGTAATATAAAGACCATAATAGCGAAGTTCGAAACTTGGACGAGAAGTGTCCGGAGATTATGCTAGCAGTGAACACGAGCATATCGGAGTCCTCTGGTTGTACCCCATCGTTTCTTACCCAATGCAGGGAGCCACGACTCCGGAACGCCCTTTATGATAGGGAAACCCTTTCACGTTGGCGACCTTAAACAACAATAAACACAAAACACAAGAAAGCAGCCTGCGGACACATCGGAAGACTTATAAAAAATGCAAGTCCAGACCGCAAGGCAACAGAATTCAGCGTCCGGCATTTGCCGTATTCATCCGTGATTACGCCAGGCGGAAAGGACCTATACTAGGATACGGCACAAGAACACGATCAGAATTTTACATTGATCCAGACTGCGAGGCAACAGGATTATGCGTCAGGGCTGAGCGAGAGTCATCCATACGCACCGCTGAAAGGACAATCATACGGATAATGCACAAGGACACGATTAAGGGTGTATACTAACCCTACTTTGGATACGAGCCACGTAGGAAAAAGTATGCGCGGAAGAGCTCCTCTTCTTGTTAACCGTGGAAAGGGGGAGGGTGTAGATTCAGATTTACACCGAATTCAGAAAAACAACAAACAGGAAGAGAACACGGAAAAACCGTGGAATGAAAAGTAAGTAAATGCCGATCCAACCAAAATTGCAACTAAAAAAAGCCCTGCTGCAAACTAAGGTCAAACGGTACCCAAAACAGCTGGGACCATTGTCCCAAAACTTAAGGGCAACCAACGGCATAGTCTGGTTGGGGCTGAAAAAATAAAGGAAAGACAAGAACAAATCAACCGAAAGCTGTTCTGGCAGAACGAATTTTTCCTATTCACCGATGACTAGGGAAGGGGGCGACTCGATTAGAAGGCGGTCGATTGGCACTGAATGATGGTGTCGATCCATGGGCACAAGAAAATACTGGAAATATCGACAAATGGTGAACATCGCAATGAGCATACGGAGGAACGGCGAAAAGGTGGAGAACGCATTGATCTGGGGTATCGATGTTCCAGTGGAAATTCATGGAGCATCGGCGTTTTAATTCTGAGAGGCAGGCGCACGAGGCAAGAATGTAAACGTGATCGAGAACTCAAGATAGAGCGTCGGGACAGCATCGAGGGATTCATCTAGAGCATCGCAAGGACTAAATTAATTAAAGCCGGAGAGGAAGAAGGAATTTATTTGTTTCCCGAAGAAAGGGGCAATTATACATGGCGGTCTGCCGGTTACCAGTAACGGCAAGGCGAAGAAAGTTCGCAGAGAGAGAAGTTGGAGAATGATCGTTTAGAGAGGGTTTGGAGAACGAGACGTTGGACAAAGAGCGTTTGGGCAAAGAGACTCTGGGGAACGATAAGTTGTAGAATGAGTAGAGAGCAAAAGGAAAATAACGGTTTCCGGAAGCCTTATATAAGACCGGTGGCAGCTGGATCAGTCGATCACGAAGCGTCAATCCATCAAGATCAGTCAGTTATTAAAGCCTAAGAACCAGGAGCAAGTAAACAACAAAAAAGTGAAGCAGCACCGTGGAAAGCCTACAAGGAGCAAGATCGCTACGTCGAGACGTTCGGGATTGGGACATCAGGAATCTCCGAATTAAGACTCAGGAAGCTGAGGTCCTGAGGGCATCACACGGCTATGTCATGGCAATTTGTTTCTAACTCTTGTCACGACCACACTTTGGTCACGACCACACAGAGTTGATCAATAGAGTACTTTGACGAGAAACCGTGAGCTCCGTGTGCCTTGCCCAATTGAACAGGGTTCGACTTGTGGTTTCGGGAGGCGTTGTCTTGGAGAGCCCAGCGGTTACCGGCGAAGTCCCAGAACAGCCACTGATGAAACCCCAAGTGCCAGAGAACCACACTTTCAGCCAGGAAGGGCGAGCAGTCGAACGGTTGAGAGAACTCATCGAGTAGCGCAGAAACGCCACGGACGACAAGCAATAGGGTGAGGCTAGAGCGAAGTGAATGGCTAGGCAGCTTCCTGGCGTAAGCCTTGGCTGTTAGCGTGAACCAATCCCCGGTGGTCGTTGTTTCGAATGGCGTTGCCCTAGAGAGCGAGCACCTGCCCGAGAAGCACCCTACACACAGAAAAAATAAAATTCCAATACTGGTCATCAACCGGGTATATTTGCATATAAATTTTGGTCCCTTATGTTGCCATATTAAATTGATATTTTCGAACATATCAACAAGGTATTTTTCATACTAAATTAGTATGCGGACATATTAAATTTTTGAGAAATCTATGGTATTTTTAATTCCAGTATGTTATTTTTTAATAACAAACTGCTATGCTTTCATATCAAACTGCTATGCTTCGATATTAAACTGATATTCTTTTACATGATAAGTTTGTAATAACCATTTTTGAAAAAAAAAATTGCCTTTATAAAAATGAATATTAAATCCCCTTTAAATTTGTTTAAATTATTTATTTCCAATATATTTTGGATCCATTACAAACATATTTCGAGGACTTAGCAATGTACGGCCGGTCATCTGAACTCCGATCCTCGATAGAGGAGCCAAAACAATGATCTCTTGCTTGCTAGTGTCCGGTGCCACCCACACACACCCTATCTCAAAATGTTTGCTTGTTTGGACGTCACAAATGACTTAAAAATGTTAGTGGTTGGTTACCTTTGGTCTCAGACCCGATTTGATAGTGGTCGCAAACTGCAGGATTCCCTCGCTTACTTAAGTTAATTTTTTGAATTTATTTACCTGGTCTGTGCATGCGCTTAGGATTCATCCTATAAAGGTGATTTTTTTTTAGATCGGCATCGTTACCCTTATAACAGTTGCACTTGCTTCCCTTTTATTGCCTTTGCTTACTATGTTAAAGGCAAAACCGAGGTCCTTGCATAGAAGACTAAAATCGATTAGCTTCATTTGCATGTTTTTAACATTGTTGTTACATTTAACAGAGGAGGTTATGACACTCATCATGCATTGAAAAGAATTGGCGATAGGCAGGATCCTTGGGAAATCCCACAAGTTATCACTTGAACAGCCTCCCCCAGTTCTAGGACACAAAGCTTAGTATTCAGTCGCTGTAGGTAATAGAAAAGTCGCACTTTCTATGACGACCCTAAGCGTGTTAAGATTGACGCAGTTGTAGACATTGGAACCACAACTGCTATAACTACGTTATGGCGAAGCTTTTCCTTAAGGGCTATAACATTGATGACGTCGTGTATGCACATTGTAATATTACATGGTCCTGGATAGATTCCTCCAATCTAATTTCGACCATAACGTATACCGTTTTGGCCAACACAGAAATGAGTGAGATAAGTCTCACCTATGAGATTTTCTCCAACCCTCCAACTGTCTTCTTGTTTTTGTTTAGAGAAGTATTTAAAACTTAAAGAAATTAACATAAAAAGGATGAAAAGGATTTTTAAAGAAAAAAATGTATTTCTTGTCAATCAAATTAAAAAAATTGTTTCTTCATTTTATTTTATGAAAAGACCATACTTAAATAAAATAAAATTTTGGCGTGTTTTATTTCCCACTTTTTAAGTGAAATTGTAATTTTATATTTTTATTAACAATATAGTTCTTAACAAAAATACTGAAATCCTTTATATCAACGTTAAGTGAAATGATGTTGTAAGCTACTTTTAAAATAATCGGTATTTAATAGCAAAGATAATTGCACACTGTTTTTTTAAATTTACGTTCCTGCGGCTTACCGCCTTGACATAGTTTTCATATGCCGGGGAGGTGCACGCTTTTACTTGGCTTTACTTGGCAAAATCTGTTAAAAAGATTCCTCAAGTCATAACTCCACCAGAACTTAGAAGATTTGTTTGATTCAATTTTGTAAGTGGCTGCTTTAATTTCGATCTTCATGTTCTTTGTTAAGTTGTCAAGATTACCGCTAAAATTTATTTTGCCTAAATTTTTTCACAGCATTCTTTTGCCAGGAAGACATTTGTGTCCTTTCAAAATTCTTACTTTTCCTGAAGTAAAAGTGGTGATAAAGACTGCCACACAGGAATAAACTGTCTCGGTTCCAATCTGAGATTTAAATCAGGGACCATAATCATTATACGTTTTATACAAAACAAGAAAGGAAGTTAGCTTCGGCAAGCCGAAGCTTATATACCCTTGCAGCTATAATTATTAAATTTAAAAACACAAAAAATGATATTCCCAATAGTATAAGATAATATGTCAAAAAACACCGAAGCTATAGTTTGTTTCATATTATTTTCCTTTTTCATTTTCTAACTCTAGTTGTGTTAAACCGAATTCGGTCATCAAAGACTCATTTTAACTTTTAACTCTCTTCTACACATCATTGAGTTCCATTCATTAGTTTAGAAGCTACACTTCGTCAAAGTTGAAAAAGTTGGAAAAAATGCAATAACGCTGGCATAAATGGCTTCTTTAAAAATACACGCCTAAAAACCGAAATATGTTGTTTTCTTGAAGGCTGAACCTTAACGGAGAATATGCGCCATTGATCACGACAATCCGTTGGTAAGCATTTGCTGCAAGTTTCCGTGCTATTTCCTTGCTAAAAATATATGAAAATGATTTCTTCGTAACTGCAATCGCATACTTTTTAGCTTGCCCAGCACTAATAGCAAGGAATCTGACGTTATGCATTACATCTTGCACCAAATGCTTACGTTCCCCAACACTGAAAATTTAAAATAGTGTTTAACGGCCGCTGCTCCCGAGTACTGAACTTGGGTATATACGTTTAAAAATTTGTAAAAAATCGCTTTACCAACGGATTGTCGTGATCAATGGCGCATATTCTCCGTTAAGGTTCAGCCTTCAAGAAAACAACATAAAACTAATTTCGGTTTTTAGGCGTGTATTTTTAAAGAAGCCATTTATGCCAGCGTTTTTGCATTTTTTTCAACTTTTTCAACTTTGACGATGTGTAGCTTCTAAACTAATGAATGGAACTCAATGATGTGTAAAAGAAAGTTGAAGGGCATTCTATTACCTGTAAAATGAGTCTTTGATGACCGAATTCGGTTTATCAGAGCTCGAGTTAGAAAATAAAAAAGTGCGAAAAACGTTTTTTACATAAAAAAAAAATTGGCACCATAGAAAAAATTTTAAGTGCCCTTTTCTTAATCAGGGAGATGTACCTTACCGGAAAACAAAGCTTTCCTTGAAGGCGTATTTCATCAATTTTTTTTTTGTAAACTGGTGTTATAGCTCCGGTGTATTTTTATACCCGTTACTCGTAGAGTAAAAGGGTATACTAGATTCGTCGGAAAGTATGTAACAGGCAGAAGGAAGCGTTTCCAACCCCATAAAGTATATATATTCTTGATCAGGATCACTAGCCGAGTCGATCTAGCCATGTCCGTCTGTCCGTCTGACCGGGTCACAGCACCCGAGTTGTGTAACGCAATATCCACGTCGAGCCCGGAGACTCTACCCACGATTTAGGTGTCAACCACAGCCACCACGATACTCCCACAAGGGGGCCAACCTAAATGAGCAGTCTTGGAAGTGCTCAACCCGTGGTACCGAAATTACAGGCTCGGTAGGCCTCACCCCTTCAGCTCCGACAAGCTCGGATGGGGCAACCATTGCCATATTAGTCGCCTCCTACCACAAGCTAAGACACGCTGTGGCAGTATTCTTCGCCGCCACCACACGGCAACTGGCAATGCAACAGCGGGCCGTTGACTCCCAAGATAGCAGATATCAAGAAACAGTAATCCCAGGTGAGAACATCTAGTTTATCCGATCCATACCGGCAGCCAAGTAAAAGCTCTACTCTGGTATAAAAGACCTTAGACAATTACAGAAAGGGGTAGAATCCATTTCGTTGTCTTGCTGACGGAAGCCGGAAGCTCCGAGGGAAGTAGACACAAATCGCAGCTCGAAAGAATCTTATGTGTCGGACCTGCGACGCCATTGTCATCAAAGAACGTGGAGAGGATCAACAATAAGGACGACATCCGACATGCTGTGATGTTTGTGGACGCAGTACCCGTGATCCCCACGCTCCTGAAATTTGCTCAGCCATCCGTTCAGAAGCGTAGTGACCAATAACATACTTCGGAGAAAGTAGTGATGCAATAAAAATGTTTTAATAGAGCCAAACAAAGCTAAAGTGAACCTATGCGTAACCAAAGACAAATATCCTTTAGTAATACAAAGGAGCAAGTGAAAGTCAAAAAACATTGAAAGCATTCAAAAATGCTTTAAAAATACATTTAAACCAACCGAATTGATAGACAAAGTGCGAATCATGATGAACAATTAGAGAAGGCGAGTCTCTCCACCAGCCGTTTAAGAAGTCGCATGCCTCTGGCATAATATTAATATATCTATATATTTTGTGTTTAAGTGAATTGGTATACTTAAGAACAGCCGTATTTTGGTGCACGTATATTTATATATATATGCAATATAATTTTTTCCAAAGCCCAGGATCCGGAGCGTCGAGATCTCATCGCCCAGGATTTAAAGAGGGAGTAAGTTTGTCGGAACACGGTTCCTTTCTTATAAACATACATATATAAATATTCGTACAGTATCCTACAGTTTTATAGACTATTGTAAACTTTTTTAACGGCGAGTATCAGCCTTGTTGTTGTATGTACATTTGCAAGAGCCCTCCGAGCGACGTTTGTAGTCGTTAATAGTCAGCGTTTTGTAGATGTATGGTGCACATACACACACAGGTGGTAAATTCGATACTCTCCGCTAACAATATAATTGTCAATTAAATAAATTCCATATGCATTAGCCTATTATTACTCATCCCCGCCGGACGCCGATATATATTACCTAATACATTTATAATGTGAAAAAGAATTCGAAACCATGGTGTGCTAGAACTCTAACGCGAGAAATAGGTCAAGAACTATAACATAACTTTCGACGGACAATCTTGACAACAGGGGATCTTATTGCGCGGCCGCGACGATCCATAGGTACACGAATGTGTGAAGGGGACGGAATATGGCCAAAACACAGCCCGATCGTATTGCGATCAAGCGACAGCTAATCTTGTGGGACAGTGTGGACTGACGACTGACGAACTTTATAGACTTATATTATTTTCAAGGCACTTTAAATATTTATCCTCGTTATGTTAGAGAGGAGAGAGGCTTACCAAGATCCCATAACCCAAATACGACGTAGCTTATGCCGGCAAATGGTGCCTGAACATCGGACGCCTCTCCATCGGCCCAAGTCCCTGTCAGGACTTGGGCACTAATATTTCCACGTAACATTATACGTGTGACCGACATGCAAAGAAAATGTAAATATCGGTTATGGTCCGCTGCGTCGTCGCGACCCACTTTGCCCACCCAACCTTGGCCACGAAATTTTTTTGTCGTATGGGTTAGAGGTTATTTAGCGGGGACCAAAAAAAAAGGTTTTAATCAAATATTATATTATGTTTATTTAAAACTAAATAAAAAATATAAAAATTCATGGTATTCTTGGGTTCTTATTTTAATTCTAACAATTTAAAAATAACATAATTCGTTCCAAATTTTAATTAGTTAGTGTAGACCTTAAGAATTGTTACATTTTTTTTAAAGCAGCCAAGAAAATATTTATGGCTCGACAAAGTTAGTATAAAATAAGTAAAGGTAAAAAAGGTCACTTACATTTCTCACGGCTCCAACGTTGTTGCTGTTCCTGTTTTGGAAGGTATTAAAAAATATAATAATTTGCCACAATGTAAAGATTTTATTGAAAGGTTTTCTTAAACACTCGCACCGATATTTATAAGCACACCGAGGCCCTTGAGACATTTTTAAAATTACTAAAACTCAATATGTTAAACTAAGAATTCTTTACATAACTACCCTTTATTCCATTTTCCCATCTCCGCTTCTCCGATGTTCGGTCATTGGTCTGTTCTGGGGTCTTGTAAGCTATGCTTTATCTCACTCAAACGCACAACCGTATGCGGAGCCTCTCTCTCGGGTTTGCGTCTGGTCAACTTCTCTCTCACTGTTCCCGCTTAGCTTCTGCACCTGCGATGTGAACTTTTACAACGGCCAGAAAATTACCCAGGCTTTCGACGCCCAATCCTAGTGCCAAAATATAGCTTTTAGACAACTCGTGGATTTCCCAAACTCACCCAGTGGACTTCGCTCAGAAAATGTAAATTATTATGTTTTCTTGGGTCTAAGTTGCTTTAAGGGCGTTGGTTTTTATTACGTTTGTTACGTTTAGGATCACCCGCGAACACTTATGTGACACTCTACCGACCTTTTAGTTAGAGTTCACTGCCAATCGTGATTGAAATAATACTCCGAACCTAAGACCATTTCAGTCGGAGAATCAAAAACCAAAAGAAGGTTACTTCGGTCTCCAACAACTCTTTTCCTTTCTTAGATAACTTGAAACTATTCCCTGTTTTTTTTTTTTCATCTTTTCTTTGACCTTATCTGCTGTATGTAAGACGTTAACAGAGCTGTTAAACCGATGCTCACTGACACTTTCTCGGTCCTTTTTGGAGAATTGCCAACTGCGGTATCTGTCGGATAAGGTCTAACGGACTTTAAGCCCATGTATCCAAGCTTATTTTAGGGGCAGCTACGATATTCATTAAATTTGTTGATTCCGGTTCCACCGTGAGCCTTACCGTCCGGATGATCTGTGCAATACGAAGTGTATCCTCTTATTTGAAAGTTCTATTTACTTGTATAATGCATTTCTGCCAGCAGCATTACGATTTGAGCTATTTCAAGTTTGTGCCGTAAAACGCCATTGGCATTCCACATGGATATTCGAAGGCTAGACATCGATTATTTAGATTGTTGGGACGGAGCATCGAGCTTGTGGATTCGGCGTTTTGTTATTGATGTTGATTATATGAAAATATTTTTGGCGAAAAAGCTTTTTTCTTTCAAACCCTCTACTATATCAGTGGTGGATATGTCGGGTTCTATGCCTTTTAACACTACTTGCCAGTCCTATCCGCTCCTGAGCTGAGGGGTTTTTTGATCTCATCCAGGTATTTAGTTACGGCTCGGAAATAATCTGTTTTAGTTTGAAGCTTTGACTCGTGAAGAGGGTAACATAAAAGCGCACCAATTTTATTCACTAGGGCATTCAATTTCTGTTCCCTTTTGTAAATTGGTGGGGGCTTTGACATCTTTTGACTTGGATTGCTTATTTTCCACTTTCGACAATAGGGCGTATCTGTTGTTACTAGAGGCCAACCATTCCAACCATTCCAACCATTTTATTTTACGGTCTTTCGGTTGATTTGTTATTTTATTATTGTTTTTTTCTATTGTTATTGCCGGTATTCGTCCTCGTACTTACAATTGGTTTTGTAACTTTAAACGGCGCTGCAGAAATGGACAACGCTTCCGTTATCGAGCTGTTGGTGACGGTGACCTTTGATGTTGTTGTTGCAGTTGCTGCAGTTGCAGATACTAGCCAGGTCCGTGCGCTCTTGGCTGGTAAGCCATGACTCGAAGCTGGCGGTGGTGTTCTACACTGCAAACTCCATGAAGTGTGAGTTGGGGTGGGTAGGGCGGTAGAACAAGACCGTGCTTCTTTGCTGTCAGCTTTAAAGAAGTTATTTCTACTTCTATATCAAGGGTTGAGAAATATGAGAGATAGCCGTTTCTCTGGTTTACGGAGCTTCAACGCTCATTTTTTGGAATGCCACGCATCGAGCTAAGTATTATTCGCGGCACTTCTTATTTATAATAATTTGGCACTGATTTTATTCATTGCATTAATTACTGTATGAACCATTTATGTTATTTGTTATCCACTTTTTTGTGTGTTTTTTGCGGAGCTTGTGAAAAACAAGTGCACTCTTTTTGGCAGTTGGTGTGGTTTTTTTATTCATCAAACTCTATTACATAACTTTTTATTAGTTAAATTACCGATCGCAGCTTCAATCCAAAGTAGGCTGACTTTTTATACCCGTTACTCGTAGAGTAAAAGGGTATACTAGATTCGTCCGAAAGTATGTAACAGGCTGAAGGAAGCGTTTCCGACCCCATAAAGTATATATATTCTTGATCAGGATCACTAGCCGAGTCGATCTAGCCATGTACGCCTGTTCGTCTGTCTGTCCGTCCGGATGAACGCTGAGATCTCGGAAACTATAAGAGCTACAATACTGGGATTAGGCATGCAGATTCCTGAGATTCAGCAGAGTGCCACGCCCACTCGAACGCCCACAAACCGCCCAAAACTGTGTACAGTAGGTGTCGCATTTCAATCTCGCTTTTCTGCTTGCATATCTCCATTTCCCTTTGGTCCATTTAGCTGAGTAACGGGTATCTGATAGTCGAGGTACTCGACTATAGCGTTCTTCCTTGTAAATTCTAAAATCTTAGCCAACTAACATCTGCCAGAAGCTTTTCTTTTGAGCTTTTATAACTTTAATTGTTGTTTGAAATATAAGCTTATACTGAAAATGTCGCATCCCATTGATCCCATGAAATGAAATAATGCTGACCGATGCAATTTGCTTGAAAATTGGATCGAAATATGATTTGAAATTAAAACTTGAAACGTATAGTTCGGCCCACGAAGGAGAGAGTTTGAGCTTCGAACCGAAGCTTGTGCTTACTTACGATTGGTTTATTTAGTTGATGCGAAGTTGATGGCCAAGGCAAAGACCAAATAAGAAACAAAGGCAATAACGTTGAGAGCAAAGTCAATATCAAAAATTGTTTATTAAATCATTGGATGGATAATTTGTGCATCTACCAAAGAAAGCAAATGATAAAAATATGACAAATTTTTTTTTAGATAATAAAGATAATAAATATAATAAATATAATAATATATAAGATAATAAATTGCCATATAAAAAAAAAACTTTTTAGTGTTGAGGGTCTTTTAAACATTACAATATTATTTTTAAAATGCACAACATAAATCGAGGTTAACGCAAAAAAAACCTAAACACGCCCTCTTGATTTGGTTCATAATTCATAACTCTTACAAATACGCCTGTCCCAAAATTTCCCTTTCAGGGTTGTTAGGTAAGAAAATAAGGATCATTTTAAGATTTTGTCGAGAAAATAACGATGGGGGCATTACTTGTTAAAAAATGAATAATTTTTTGTTTTAAATGTTTTCTTAATAAAATACTAGTTTAAAAGCATTATGTAATTTTTTCTTAAAATTTGGAATGTGTGTAACATAGAACCCTTTGTTGCATAAAAAACACTCGTTCAATAGTGGTTGCTTATCATAGACTTTCAGCTGAAAAACTTTTTTTTAAGTCTGGAATAATCATTTTAACTGATATGTATTTCTCTCGTTAAAATGTGGCAACGCCCTTTCGAACGCACACAAAATATCGTCAATATGAACGCGGATATCTCGAAAACTATGAAAGCTAAATTTTAGGGACTCAGCATGTAGATTCAATACTTAAAATATAAAAATTAATTTTATTTTATACAGCCAATACCTACTGGCACATCGAAACTTTTTAAAAACAGTGATGATTTATACCCGTATCTAGCAAGAACATCGTCAAGAAGTCACAGCGAGTAGATAAAAGTGAAAAGTGTAAAATGTAAAATTGTAAAATAGATCCAATGTAAAGGGTATTTTATTTTGAAGTATGTTTTCTGAGTAACAGGTATCTGACATATGGGGCGTTAACCGGAAAACCCACCAGCCAAAACGGCATTTTTCGGATGTACGTAAGAAACACAAAATTGTCGCAAATAGGGTTACCAACCTATAAAAATTTAAACGTCTTTTTCATTTAATTTGCACCCTGTGACGT